>NW_008752186.1:87474-231964 GCF_000715545.1 Opisthorchis viverrini | reverse complement strand
CGATTATCCAGCACTTGGATCAGTTGACAGTTGATCAATGTTCGTCCCCATTCCACCAGAAGGGTCATCGACAATTCTTCTCTACGCACCTGCATATGGGTAACCGAGCCACTGTGCTGCCACTGCCTTCATTACCTTAAAGGAGAGTGAAATGTCAATCAAGCGGTCTCCACTACATACCTTTCCTCCCTTCGTTGCAGGCTAAAGTATTCACAAATATCCCGGCTCCATTCCCGTCCCGGCAGGAATTACTGCCCTTCAAATCTGAGTGGTGGCTTTTTTCTACTGACGAAGCTGGAAAACACTATAAGATGCAATTTGGCTGATGGTACATAATTCAATTCCGTACACACCGCAATTCGCTGCAAATAAGAGAAAATAAAGCCATATCGCTCTTCTGCAATACGGCGTCCGCAAGTCTTGAATAGCCCAAAGTCTTCGCAAACCAATGATCCAAAGTGGTGTATGGGATCTGTTTCGGGGGCTGTAAGATCCGCCATTAATTGTCTGACTGAAGGGACTAGCCTTATCCCAAGCCAAATGTGTCTCCTGATGAATTATTCAATAGTGGTCACTGCACACATTTGATGAGTGCAAATGACCGCATTTCAACAGTTATCTCCCCTTTCCGCGAAAAATTGCACATCTATTCATACGAAAGCGATCGAAATTTGCACTTGCATTTTTCTAATCGGATACGTTGCCGCATTCAAAATGAGGACGTCAACCATTCAGTTGCATCCTGTCACTATGAATCTGAGTAAACGGCGTTCTAACCGACTTGGATAGTCGAGGCTATCTTTAAGTGGAATCCGGTTAAAATTTTTCATTTGGATTCCATTTGGCTCCCCAGCTCCTCTGAGTGCAAGTGAGAGGATTCACAGGGGCAATATGCTCTTCGTCATGTGTGATCTAATGATGATACCGAAGTCCGCGTGTTTGTTTGAATAACCCAAGACAGTTAGTTGAATTATGGCAACAGCGAGTAGAAATTTGTTTTCGTATGGAAACAGATAACAATGACGGCGCTCAGCATTCGCACAATGTGAGTAAATTTTTGAATGCTACGACGTGTCTCTGAAGGACCAAAATGGACTAGTAATTGAGTTCAGAGTACCAGTCCAGACTTTTAAGTCCCATGGCGCTCATATATGCCCATATGTATTTGGGCAACTCGGGGTCTCAGGAATCCCATATGGTGAATATCACTATTACCACAACTTTTCGATGTTTCATTTTCTTGACCTGTGAGGAGTTTACGAAAGGCTCCGTGGGATTTTAATAACAAACAGAACCATAATTTGGTTTATATATAAACCAGTGCATATATGCACTGCAACAGTGTTTTTGAGTTTTACGAGTTTGTGGAACTAGCATCAGCCCCATATGGTTACCAGCTGCACCTGGTAACTGCTCAGTGCAGCTTCATGACAGTACTATGCATTAACAAACAATGTGGTTGCAAGACGAAAGTTACGATCCAAAATTGGTGGTAAAGCTTTACAGAATACTGTCAACCCTTCGACCGTCAAATTCCAAGTGAGGCCAGCCAGGCCAGTGAATTATGGTCGCTAGTAGCCTAAGCATATTTGGGATACTAGCGACCCTCATTCATTCACCAACGGAATGAGAAGCCCCGATACACATCGCTTGACGAATTGAGAAAATTTACGCATATGAAGAGACAACCAACGAGAATGCTTCAAAGACAGAACATTTCCAGCCTAATGCTTGACACCTTCCTTTAAATTTCGCCCTGCTCGCACGGAAAAGTTTTTTTTCGGGTCCTGAAATCTTTGAAGCGTCACTTGAAAAGTCACTTTTTGTTTAGATAAGGGCTAAAAAACTTGAATCCATGAGTTAAAGCTTAATGAAAGTCTTCAACAAAAGGTACTAAAGTTATCCTATCAGTACTGTTGTGCAGCGGTCTTTAAGGCAATGATTCCACGGCACAGAATGATAAAATCCTCGACAGTTGCCCATTGTGAGATAGCTGACACATCTAGAGCTGCAATTCAGAACCACTGGTATTCTACCACACACGTGAAACTTTGCCAGCCACCTGCCACCTAACTCTACGATGACCTACGATAAATTTGTCACAGCTTGTTGAATACTTTTTCGTCAGTATTCCAAACCTGTGTGGCAAGTAGACAGTTTGACAGCCTATAAGAGGAAGGAATAGATTGAATGGACGGTCAAGACAGCCATCGAATAACTTTTATGACCTATAAGGAACCTGGACTTAGAAATAGCCAGTACTGCATTTTCAGTAAAAAAAATGCTTGGGTGGATTAGATAGTTCCTAATTTATCAGACTTCAAGGCTAAAAGTTAATGGCAAGTTTTCACCCGATGCCAGATGTAAAGGTACTATGTTCTCCAGCCCATCGTGAACTTTCCCTGAAACTTCTCCGCATGTATTAATGCGTTTACCCGTGCTCCACTCATCAGTGGGGTTTCTGAAGGCACTGTTCCTCTAACTACATTGTATACAGTATACACCACTTGTCTTTCAGAAGCGCTAAGTATTAGGCCGACGTTTTATGCCGAGGACCTAAAGTTGTGAATGAAAGCTAAGCATCAATTTCAAAACCGCTGGGTGCTGGAACGCAAAAGCCGTTTTCTAGAAACAGTCCTATAAAACCTGTAAATCCCATCACAGTAACCTGGTAGGTGTGCATGGAGCAGTCGAAACCGTTGACAAGTTGATGAAGAAGTGGTACCATTCAACTGCAAAATGTCTGTCATACTTCTTCGTAGACTTCATCAGACGACACTATTGTGACGCAAGAGTGATACAATTTCCCTCAAGCTGTTAGATTCTATAATTATTTTAAGAAACAGTGGCACTTTTGAGGGTCTCACTCCTCTGCGAGTTCCCAAACTCTTATTATAGCACAAAATCTAACCAAGTGAACTGCGTAAAAATACAAATTTTTACATGTCAGCACTCCAGCAGATCAGAGTTGCTCAACCAACCCTTTAAACGAATTCCCTTAAAGCTTCGATAAAGAGCAGTCGAACAAAAGGCTATTTTCCGGTGCTTGGCCTCCCACGATAGACCAAGATCAAAACCCTCTCTCAAACTATTCCATCTTTTTTGAAGTAATTACCTTGGGCGTAAATAAATAAACATCACTGGCAGCACCTGTTATGCTACATCTGATGACAAAGTTGATCAGTGGATTAGGTGAGCCCCATGAGAACGGCACAGCTCCATTGGTAGCGGAAATCACAGCGTTAACTGCCAGTTTCTTTTATAACAATAAAAAGCAGGCTCCATGCAAAGAAGCAAGTTCATTAGAACGTTCAAGCTTGAAGAATTATTACAAGATACCTGAGTGTGCCAGCTTATGCTGATGCACAAATGTTGCGGCCAGAATCAATGCAAAGTTTTCCATCAATCCTAAAGGATGGATCTACAAGGAGGGTGATAATGGTGTAAGGGGAGCAGGAAGAAAACTTACATGAGCAAAGAGCAGTGCATCAAAAATACTCTGATTTGGACCACCTGCCTTGCTTTATGCCGAAAGCTAGGTGACAATACTTATGACACTATGCGACAGCCTATGTGATAGGACAGTATTTCCAGCTGTATGAATCATGATTGTACGTGAGTGAGGATATTGCTTTGGCACAAGAACACAGATAGAAGGACAATTTAGGTCCTACACAAAAGCCTTTGGCACAAAAGCCTGATCACAAGACAGCGGCGTTTGGAGGAAAATGTCAGTAAATTACATCCATTGAAGAACAGGTTGCTACGCACCTTTCAGATCAAAACCTGGGGGCCCAACAGAATGAGTTGGTTAGAATTCTAACCATTAACCAACACGGTATGAAAGATTATGCCCGTGTAGCACGGAAACTCCAAATTATGGCTCACTAGGTTAAACAAATCTTCACGCCGTAAGCTTCAGCGCCTTTGTCATATTTAGGCACATTGTAAATGGTTATTTTTTGACCGAATTTTTGAATACATATCCTAGTTTCATTTCATTCGATTCGTCTTGCTTTTGTGAGCTAATAAATTGCCTTTGTCTCTGGTATTATATATTTGTTCACCGTTTGGATAATGAGTTACCATCTGTCTCCTTAGTCCTGGACTTAGAAATCAACAACGAGGTATGAAACCTAGCGTTGTGGGATGAAATGCAACACGTGGTGTCGTAATGTAGGTTTAAAAAGTTTCGCCTTCTATTACACCCAACAAATGGTTGTTTACTCGAGTAAACTCTTCTGGTTGATTCTGACAGCAAGATGCCATTCAACCTGGAGAAAACAGACTGCACAAAAAAGAAATCTTTCGTGCCGCGTAAGCAAAAATTGTAGGAACACTTATGCTTTTCTTTCTTCCAAGAGTCTGGATACCTCGAGAGCTATTCAGTCAACGTAATACTTTGTTCAGCAACATCTCATTTGTAGAAGCCATTTTCTAAACAAAAGAGACATGCCTTCGCCTCCGAGGCTGGTTTTATGTCAACGTAATACTTTGTTCAGCAACATCTCATTTGTAGAAGCCATTTTCTAAACAAACGAGACATGCCTTCGCCTCCGAGGCTTGGTTTTATGTTTCGATATTTCATTTTTTGGTGATCAAAACTGTAACAGCTGGGACCACTGTGCCTATAGCACACGGTTTGTAGTTGGTGAATTGGTTGATTCAATTGAAAGAAAAACGCTGTCTCTGAAGACCCATGTAGCAGTTGACAATGAAATGTCTTAAAAGAACTACTCAATGGCCATAGAATGGGTAGAGCTATTCGCAATGCAAATCATGTTTTTATCCTGTGTCTTCTTTGGTCTCATTTCAGCTGAACTTACAAGGCAAATCAATTACTCGCATCGAACGAAGGATCTGAAATACTGATCAAGTGGTAAAATGCAAAACCTGTAAATCTGGAAGCTTATAATGGTGGAGATTGATGATGCTGTTCTCCAGAGTTTGTATATTTGGGTAGACAAAATACCGCTTTCGCGGGTAAAACGAAACATCGCTCGCGATTTTTCTGACGGTACTCTTATGGCTGAGGTGATGAAACACTTTTTTCCAAAATTTGTGAATCTTCATAATTATCCTGCATGCAATTCCACTGCGGCAAAGCACGAAAACTGGCAACTGCTTAATTGGAAAGTTTTCAAAAAATTGAACTTTGAGTTATCTGATGATGTTATCGACTCCTTGGTTGCAGCCAAACCGGGCACGATAGAGAAGGTGCTGCTGCTTTTGAAGACCAAGATAGACCACATGGTAGCTGACGAAAGAGGAAGATCTTACGACTGGCGTCCTGAGTCAGAGCAATATTCGGATAATAACAGCCCTATTCCAAGAGCATCAACACCAAAGAACTGGTCAAGAGGAGGATATCCACCAAGGGGTTTCCAGACCACGTCTCGAAAGTTATCACCAAATTCGGTCAGACCGAGAAATTTCTGCAGTGAAGACATGCATTCCGAACCAACATATAAACACATGTGTCATGGGAAACCTCATAAGACTGACGTGAAATTCAGTTCTCCTGATTTTATTTCTCGGGCGCTGTATGAAGAAAAAATTCAAGAGTGCCTTGCTCTTGAAGAAACTGTAGAAATTCTCAACGCAAAGGTCCGAAGGTTAGAACATTTACTAAAACTCAAAGATAGTCGAATTGAAGAACTGCAAAAGATCACAGTTGGTGGATTTCGGGGTAAAGGTATGGGGTGAAAGCTTCGTCGGAAACATTACCGCTCGCATTAAGACTAGACTGACAAGGGATTATTTGCAGTATATGTACATAATCATGTCACTTGAAAATTCCATAATTCCGAAAAATCAGACTCGTTTTCATTTTTTGTCCATAGAACATGGGTACCAAGAGGGATATAAAACGAAGTTTGTTTGTTTGAATTCTGTGCACGTTTTCATGTTAGTAGGTTGTTTCTTGGCGATGGATTTAAAAAACTTGGCTCAGGTACTCCAAGGGCCAGCTTCTAAATTCTATTTACTTCGTTTTTGGTGTGTCCAAAAGATTTCTCCGTTCTCAGAAATCGTAAACAATAGAAAAAGTAGCACATATGGCAGGCTTTTTCCAAGATAATAAGCCGGATCCTTACTTAAGGGTACAAGATGTGAACTGGTGCACCATAGAATCAGTTAGGTACAAGATTCTGTGCTTCAGCTACTAATGCGTCTTTTGTTTGAACCAGGTGATCAGTTGAACTTGACCGTGATGACTGGCAACGTAGATCTCGGTGTGCGGTTTTCGGCTGGAAAAGTCAAATAAACTTTAAAATCAGCTTCAAAATGTGCTGTTTATTTGCGCATGATTTCGGCTCAGGCGAAAAGTAAATTTTAAAGGAGATCTCAGCTTCCAGACAGAGCACCTATACGCAGAGGCATTGTGTAAGACTAAATCCACTTTGTCAGAAGCGAACGATCTGCCTATACTGCACCTGCGTAACCACATTACACATGGTAACAATATACCGTCAAACTGATGCACCTACTTCAAGTTCCAGGTGGTGTTTCAAAATCGGTCAAGATTCACTTTTTTAGGTGTTTGGCAAACTAATGCTAATATGATTAAGGAAGTAAACATGCTGGATGAGAGAGCACTTTTCATTACGTGCACCAAAGTTACATTCAGCTGATGCAGCGAACAAAACCTAGACCTGGCAGTAAAACATTCCCATTCATAAACAACCTACTTGGCCCAAGAGAAGTGCTCATACTCACTTCCATCGCTCAGCCAATCACCTCACTGGAACCTATCTGAGCTTGGCCGATGCACAAAATCCTGTCACTATTTTCTAGAAATGCCAATGCTCAAGTTTTCTGAAAATCCTTCACTATCCCCCAACCAGTTCCGCTCTTTTTTAAGATAATCTGATGGACCAGATCAGCACATTAAGTTGAAGTTGGCTGGATTCAGCCGAGTTTCTTGTCGAATCCAAACTCGTTTGCAGATGAGAGTATTGCTTGAAAACCATATCGTCATCGAAAGTAATACACCAGTAGTGAAAACTAGGGCTTGACGATCAGATAACGATGAGCTGAAAAATGTCCCAGTAGATAGATCAAATAAGGGAAGATGTTGGCTTTAGTGAAAAAACACGTTCGGTTATTATTATTTCACCCCATGAACGTCGATAATTAACCACCTGGTATTGCAGTGTTTGCCTGGGACTTGTGATTTCTTGCACGCCACATGAATGCAGTAAGTAGAACGTTCAAGTAATTATATGTTATCTCACCAATAAATGCATCTATGTGATCCATTACATCCTCTTTCTTGCGACTTCCCTATCGCCTCATATGCCATTCAGTTTCCTGTCACGCCAAATGAGAGGCAACCATTTAACTTCTTGTTTTACCAATCTTGAAGCAACCCGCTGGTAGGAGTTTTGAGGACAGAATATGAGCAATATTGCCAGTTATGTAATAAAACTAGCACGATTGCATACAGTACAATGATTGAAACTTTTATTGCATAAGTTGTGGATAGTCTGTTGCTTGATCGTTTGGTGACCCAGACACTCACTCAACTGACTAATCGCCAGGCTTAATACTGGGATTGAAGTGTACACAATTCCTTTCGCTATTCCTACACTGGCAGTTTTCCGCATTTTTTTTATAAACCAAGACTAAAAACAGAATGGTCTCTGATATGGGATGGTTAGGATTATATATTTACGCTGTCGGCTAATGCTAAAGATCCCACTTGAAGTTTGAGCTTTAAAATCTGGGATTTTGTGTAAAAAAGATAGCAACTCTAAGTCAAAATCTCAGTGCGGTGTTTGTAAGTGCAAAACAATTATCAATATTTGGGAGAACTATAACGCGACGTTTTTCAGTAACACCCGAAGGGAGGAAAAACAATGACAACTGGTTAGCCGTGGTACCGTATGCGCTAAACATACTCAAAAGGGAAGGTTTTGACTGGAAGGCTGTCAAAAGATAATGTGCATATTCGAACTGCATAAGCTACGAATAATCTCTTTTTAGACATGCAGGTCTTCACAATCTCAGGATAAATTACACCGGAAGGCACGTCACTTTCCCAGTTAGTGTGTGTGACACCAAAACAGGGTATCAGACTGAATGAAATAATGTTGCTTCCGTTCACACACTTCCACAGTTTGAATTACTTATTCCTGTCTAGACAGACGAGTACAGTGCGTTGTCAAGTTAAGTTTGAACAATTTTCGGAAAACGTGGCCAAAAACTAGAGTTATACCGCATCGTGTTCAAGCGTAAAGGGTCGTTACATTGAGTAGATTTTCTCACAACATTTGGGAAGTTGACCGTTAAGTTTATAGCCGCATAAGCATTGCAGTCTTGTTTGATTTTGTAGTGAACAACCGCTGACTTCATAGTTGAGTGACTGTTCAAGTCCGACTAGTTGTGGATTGTATAAGTTTTGGGTTCTGTTGACTGATATCTGATATCCTTCATAGTGACTGTATGACAGTAGGAAATCAGTATTTGCTGGCTTTAAGTTTACGCCACCGCCGCCAATGATGATGGTAGTGATGATGAACACTAGGTTGAAGATGATTTTGATGCTGGTAATGATAATGATGGTGATGGTGGTAGTAACCAGTTGATCCGCCTCCAAAGATTTTCTATTCATGTACTTCTAAGGATGCGTAAAACTGCTGGACGATTTTGAGTTTGTTTTAGGCGTTTTTAGGACCTAGGGAAACTGCACTTATATAATTCGTGCCCAACCATTTTCTTTTCTGTCTCCGCGCAATTGCTCGTGTGAATCCACACCAATGGATGAAAGCACCAGACTACCGTCTGATTATAAGTGGAGCCCATAATCTGTCCATAGACTTGGCTCTGCGGGGGACATCTGACAAGCGAAGAGAGGATAATACCGCCAGTCAAACCGCATAATTTGAAATGCGTTCACATTTTGGGGCGTACTCATTCAGGTGCATCCAATTTTCACTGGTAGTAATACGCTTGCCTTGCATGTCAAATATCCAGATCCAAATCTCATAATGACACTGCTTGTAAGTCCCAGCTATAGTGAAATTCGGGTCCTCTGCTGGAGCCTCACCAGAATGTCTGCGCCAAGACAGGAGGAAAGCTGCGCTGAGAATGCATAAACACAAGGCTTTCACACAGGCAATATCAGAACCAATTCAAAGTCGAGTTGGTTCAGGAACCAGAAGACATAAAATTAGGATCAACTATCAGTCTTCAAAAGTCAAAAGGCCAAAATCGGTGGTGCACTGAGCTACATGTGGGAGTTAAGTGAGCAGTGATAGGAGGACTTTGGGTGAAAGGCAATTGCTCAAAAGCTACCCTTGGCGAAAATTACTAAATGATTGAGAGCCCGTTCCTTTTTTTCAATTTAAACCGAGTTAATTGACGACTCAGCTTTGTACATGTTGCTTAGGTATCCACAAATTTAACGGCAATGCACGATTTGTGAAACTTTAGTCCTCCGAATACATTTGAAAATTTTGAAAATACATAATGAAGCTGTAATAAAAAGAAAAATCTTTACATGGTTTTGGAGTGATAGTTGAGTTTACTTTCGTATCGTCGTTGACGAAAGACGTGCCCCTAGAATATAACTGCCTTCCCAGTTTGCGTGGAAAGTACTTTTACTTTACCAGCCTATTAGCTCTTACCACGTGTTTTCAGTGGGTAACTTTGGTTTAAGACGTCATAATATGGTATACAAAATTCAAGGAAAAAAACAGCTGAAACCAAGAGCCTAGAATATAACTGCCTTCCCAGTTTGCGTAGAAAGTACTTTTACTTTACCAGCCTATTAACTCTTACCGCGGGTTTTCAGTGGGTAACTTTGGTTTAAAACGTCATAATATGGTATACAAATTTCAAGGAAAAAGAACAGCTGAAACCAAGAGTGGACAGATTACTTTACGGGTTTTTAATAACTGAGGGGTATTTTGCACAAAGAATAATAATGTTCCAAGCGACCGTCTAATACTCAACGTAATACTTCCGTCCACACCAAGAAGGCCTCTCAACTACCAGCTGAAGTAGAGTAGGCATCACTTGAGCTACCTGTTTTTCGGATGACCTACTTTTTCCTATGAATGGATTCCACTATCTGTCTTCGAGTAGAGGGAGCTCAGGCACGCGTCACACAATGCATTAGCAGATATCTGGCACTACAGTTTACCGACTGCAGTCAGCCTCTCAGGTCGCATTTGAACTGAACTCCGTCTCAGGCACGCGTCACACAATGCATTAGCAGATATCTGGCTTGGTAATGAGCGCACTACAGTTTACCAACCGCAGTCGGCCTCTCAGATCGCATTTGAACCTGAACTCCGTTTCAATTCCATGAAATAAATTAAGTTCCGTAAATAACAGAACAACTACCAGAACATTACGTTCTCATCAGTAGGCCCGTCATAAGAAACTTATACTGGCCACCATTTGGCCCCTTCCAATCGCCCAAAGGAAGTTAGCTTTATTTGTATACGAGAGAGCGAAAATCGCAAAAAACACGATAGTGAGTGAGATATCGATTCTAAGGATGAATTACTGGTTTATAACCAGTAATATTTATCTAATTCTCATACAAAGTGCTGGGGCTCGTACGTTTTCCGTATCCTGTATAACGCTGAGTTTAGCTGAAATTCACCAACCTATTCGCATATAAAGAATTTTTCATTTGCAGGCTAAGCTGTTTTCGGAGTCAAAAAGCACAAAAGTAATGAGGCAGATAGCTTTATAGGTGCATAATCCTGGCTTTACTTTAAGTCATCTACATCTTAAATTCAACCATTTTGGTGGTAACTGAACTTGCACTCCGGCACCGTAGACTATAATGGTTTCTTTAATACGTTTTTAAGCTTCCGCGATGTTCTTATCCAAGCTTGAACAGTGAGTTCAAGTGAGTTTTCCCATCTGGAAGTGCAGGGTAACGAAGAACATGCAAAGCATTTTTACCAGTGTATCGAACAGAACCACATGTCTCTTCAATGAAACAATGTATGAACTGTAAATATCCACGGTGCACGTAGATGCATCCTCAATACAGTTGTAAATGCTTCTCTGGAGCCTAATGCGAAAGCAGTGTTCTAGTTAGGACGACTACCATCAGTCAGTATTTGTACTTTCAACGATATCAGCATGCCGTCAAACCTTTATGCATAATTAAGTCGGTGGATACTACGTGGACTTAATGTTGTATATTCAAAAACCAAATCTATATTAAAAACCATCTCTGCCGTCAAGGTGTATGTAACTTTTCAGTCTATGTTGGCTTCCTCAAGTCGTTCTCTACCAGAGATCCTGTGACTAAATCTCTTGTCCCATGCGAATATTGGAGAACAATTGTCCACAACTTGACCGGGCATTTAGCAGACCAATAGGCGATCGAACAACTTGGACCCAACGTATGGTAATATACTGGATGACGTTCATGTAGCAAAAATTGACCTATTGTGCTGGGTGTGCGTGATCTTCACTCTGCGGGATTTCCAGTTTCAGTTATGTTCATTTATCTTCTGACGTGATATCACGAATTCTGTCAAGGTTGCAGTGAAGTAGGGATATTCCAAACACCGTAGCACCTCTGTTATGTAGCGATATATATCAAATGAGTTCTCTTTCTCCATTACCGGTTTTGATGGGGTGCTTACTTCAGACACACACCAGGTGTTTCGTGTAATGAAGGAGACAGAATGTTCCGCAGGTTTTCCGTGCACCTGAACACTTTCTTATGGACAGCGATAATATTGGGTTTGAAGTGGAGAGGCTGTAAACAATTTGTTGTGATTTCATCAGTGTGATCGTTGTGCCACACGAGCAATTTGAGGTTGCACGTGGTACAATTCTGGTGTAAGCAGACTAAGTGATAACGCACCAGCCAGACCAATGAAGTGATGTGGATGAACTTTTAGAATTAGGGAGTGAAGGACATAGAAGGAAACGCCATTGACAGATAGATTTGTTCCAGCATGGAGATGGTAACATAGTAAGGGAGATTTACAAAGGAGCTATAGTGTTAACTCCTCAGAACTGCATGACGCATAATCATCCCTATGCCCTATTGCAGCTGGACGAATCTTTGTACCTCGTTTTTCACCTTGGGTCGCAAACAGACTAGGTTAAACGACTAGCTGCGTTTAACTTTTGATGAGTGATCATCCTTATATCACTTTCTGTCAGAACTTGAATTAAATAGTCGTTCTTTGGTATTTATCTCTGGTTCGTTTGTGGTCTCCTTTCCTCAAGGTGATGTTTGCTTGATCCTATCGTAAAATGGTTTATTCTTTATGGTTGTGTTATATACGTCTTGGCATCATTTAAACCGTGCATAACGCCTGTATTCGAATTGAGTTTTTGCTGTATGTCCCCATTATATCGGTGTATTTTTGGTTTTTCACTTTATTTTAACGAACTAACCGTCCACGCTTGACTCAGAATTGATGGACTACCTACAGCTTTTACATCGAGAATAGGGAAGTAACTGCGCATTCCTATTTTCTGAGAGGTCAAGTCTCCGCACTTATACCAGCCTGGGTTTGAAAAACGTTAGTGTGCGAGACCTCATAAAATCCAACTTATTTATCCTGAGCCGTACTCGACATATGCGATGCTAAGTGAAGATTCAAGGTCGCAATGACAGTGTAATTGTGGCCTTGAATCTTCACCACCGAGTGCTTATCACTCGGTGATCGGCCGTAATTCCCGATGTAAGAATCGAAGCCATTTACGTGAGTCAACTGGAAGACGGTAGAACGTGAATATCTGCTATTCATGGGAGCCAACTGCCATGCGTCTGATACCGGAGTGAGTCAACTGGAAGACGGTAGAACGTGAATATCTGCTATTCATGGGAGCCAACTGCCACGCGTCTTCTGTGATACCGGAACAGGCGACAGTATAACGTGACAGAATTCATGAAGAGACTACGGGATATACGGAAATGCGGAACTTGTCCACTTCAAAAAAAGAACTGTAGGATGAAAGTCACCAAGCTAAGGAGAACTACAGAGGAGTGGCAACGTTCAATACAGAATTTCTAGCGACTTTGCCTTGAAAATTGTCAGAATGAAGTACGTACTACTTCCCATGAGTAGCCTCCATCTAAAAGATACATCGAAGGAAGGATTGGTCTTAGCAGGTCCCAGGCATCCTAAATTGTCCCGTTCTTCAAAAAATTCCATTCAAGAAAACTCGTGGGGAAACAGTTTCTCTATGCTACTGAATTTCCTCCAGCCTTCAAGTTGAGATTATTCTGGAAAAGGCAAACTAACAACAGTAAACTATGAGAAACCAGTAGCGCCACCAGTAAATTTGACACCCTCTGAGCAGCCGAATAAAGTTAAATGTCCTGGGTTGTAGGCATTCTGGACAGTCCGCCACTTAAGCAGTGATACTCAGTTCACAACTGAACACATTTTTCACTGATTGTGAAACCGCTGCTATGATAGCTGGTGATTTTTATGACACCTAATCCAGAGAGCTGTTTGTTCGTCACCATCATAGCAAGGCAGAATTGTTGAGTATGCGCGTCCATTTTGGGATGTTTTTTCTATGTTTAAAGGAGGGAGCTAACAGGAGACAATGGGTGAGGTTCAGAGAGAGCTATGGCAAATAAGAGAACTTTCCTTTTCTCGTAACTACTGAGGAATCCTGGTCAGTAGCTTGACAACTTAAAGAATAGCCTAAACAACATCAGGCAACCCAATATTTCGGCAAAACTTCATCAGTAGGTATGTATAGTGGCAGTGGATACTCTTTTTTGTGCCTAACTACAAGCTGGTGAGAAATTAAAGTTTCCGTAAGCATATTTGTCCACGAACTGTTCACGGTCTAGACCTCTACAAAAGCGATATCACGAAGCAACGAACGTATGTTCTTACCTTAACGACGTTTCTTGTACATAAGGAATCTTGCAGTATGTTTATCTTCTCATTGCATCATAGTCAGTACTGCATGCAATACTTTATGCCATGGCAGATTTATGTACCCCCATAGTATGTATGGATATTTGTACAGGTTAAACCATTCAATCTCAAAGCCTCAATTGCTATTGAGTATTGTCAGACTAATCATTAAATTTCACCGATCTCAGTTTGAGAAGGTTTTGGAGAGAGTTGGAAATGAGATTCGGCCACGATTATTGTGCCCATACTATTTCGACTGCGTTGGGAGTTTTCATTGAATTCACTTATCGTATCATTACCAGTTAATGTTAAATCTAAAGTAAAACCTCCACGAATGTTGACATCTCCGACATATCGCTGACGAGTTATCAGATTGTGCAACCAGGTTTTGTCGCGCACACTGCCTAATTTTAGAAAACCATCAAACTGATTGCAGACAAATGAATTACAGTCATCAGTAAGCATTTCGATTTTAAACACAGTCCTCCTTATTAACATGACTGTCCACATCCAAGGAATTATTGTTGTGGCACTGACTTGATCTGCTGTTAGTCATCCTGATTTACACGTATTCCTCTAGATCGTGGAAAACTCTACCGGCGCGCCAAACGACTCCTTGCTCCCTGGAAAAACATATTGATTCCCAGGTGACTGTCTTTCAAATTGGACGGACTGATAAACTCAACTAAGTCCTTTTGCATAACGCACTCTCGATCGTTTTGGTGAATTGTAGGATAAGCTTTATCATGTCGCGGTTTGCAATATCAGTGATTGACAGTACGTTCATGAAATTATACGATATGGTAAGTTTCAGTGTAGCATTGATCGAGTGATAAATGTACGCAAACCCTTGCATCTTAATTCAGTTTACGTTGAGAAGAATTGTGCATCCATTTTACCCTTTAGAAGTTTGTCATCGGTAATCATCTCTACCGGAACTCGAAAGTGATCGGAAGCTGGACAGTATAGTTTTAGCAAAAAAAGCACTTTGACCGAGTACCATTTGTCTGTGTACGAAGATTTTTTTCATGTTTCTATGAATACTAGATCAAGTGCACGACCGTCTTATTACATCTATTACCGTGATCGATACCTTTTACCACTTTGTAATGCTAGACAGTACTAACCCTCAGATTACGGTGCTTGAAGCAAGACATCAGGCCCACCGTATTCCGTACATCAGATTTCGGTATGTGATTGTCCCACCCCAGGTTTTCATATGTTTTCGCGTCGAAAGTCGTAGTTAGACTGCTCCATTTAAGATCATGCTACAACGGGACACCAACCAGGTACAGAGCACATTGAAATGAATCGATCAGCGTTGTTGAATATGAATAATATATCTGTTTATTCTACGAGTAGAGGAACAAACTGAGTCCAGATTCACAGCTGCCTTGACCAACTCGCTGCTGGACTGACTCAATGAAGCATGTGTTCTTGTGAACACTGAATTATGTATACAGACTCTACCCTTCTCAGCAGCGGATTGAACATTTTTACACCGAGTGGAGCGATACAGCTCTCATATATAATTTTGTTCGTGACTGCTGGTGATATGAAATTTAGTCGTTTGATATTAAGCTATTATATCTCCCATTCTCATGTTCACTGGATCCGTCGATTAGCACATATAACGCCGAAGTTTTTAGAAATGAAGACAACCAGGAGGTTGAGCAGGCTAACTCTGCAATAAGTTCAGCCTCTGGCCTAACAAGCTATTTCTTGGTTTAGGCATATGTCATTGTAAGATACTACTCTCGATGGACGAAACTGTCTTAAAATCAAAGAATTATTGGTGGTACTCACTGTCATGTGATCATATTCCAGCAAGCTGGTCACCCTAGTAGGCTTCTGCGTGTTTGCTCAACGGGCTTGTTTCCTCTGGTCCCCATTGGCATGAATGGCTTGCACGTCGTCTCCTGTTTGGCTCTGCGCGAATCGTTTATTTTTCAACTGTATAAAGGCGTCACGTTAACCGACAGATCCGTTTCGGATGCTAGCCAACTAGTGCCGCATAACCTGTCGCTCATCTTTCAGGATTCATCCATGTATCACTTAATTTTTGTTAAGTTATCAGGCGCCGTGTTATGCGTAAAATTATGACATGGAACGAGGCTGGCCCAACGAAATGTGCAGTGGCGTACGATTGCTAGGGATGGTTGCTGCTCAGCTTTGCGCTTTTGATGACGGATGAGATATTTTGCGCTACTTCCAGTATCAAAGATGCACACTACACCCAATACCAGTGACAACAATCAAAGCTATATTCTTATTAGGTAGCAGGGAACAAAATAAAGAAAATACGTCGAGGTGATTGCTAAATAACCCAGATACCGGGTGAATCGGAACAACGGTGAACGTTTCAGTAAATAGAGCCCGCAAACCTGGTGCCCAATCTTAACTTGGGCCTAGAAAATTCCAAAGTGGGGATCCATGTGATTAGGAAACACTGGATTGTAACACTTAATCATTTCGGCTATCATTCGTGCACATAAACCCAAGAAAAATCAGAAACGTAGACACATCAAAAAAATGGGAATCTTTGTATTCGACCTATATACAAGAACAAATTGCATTGCCCTATACGACTGAACTTTGTCTGTATGACATGAACAGTTAAATTAGTTTGTACTAAAAATTATGAAGAAGTATTTGTTCAGGGGTCAAATCGTTTGCTTCTCAAGTTTGACCCGAACTGATCTCCACAGAACACCAACTTATCATCTTTTTCAAGTGACTGGGTGAGAATAAATGATCCACAAACGAGGCATGCGAAGCCAGGGCATTTGGATGAGTTTGTAGGCTGAGAGACGATCCAGATGACGTGTAATCCGAATGTGAGGTAAGTCCTGTGTGGGGATCAACAAGTTCTGTCCGTATTGGCATACAGCACAAATGACAGAAAGTGGGCTCTACGTGAGTGACAACATCAGCTCCCCCGTTCCGCAATTGGATGACGTTTGAACCGGCACCAGAACCGTAAGTTGATGAAACCCGAGCCATTTTCTTCTCTTTTGCCCGTTGGTTTTGAAACCAAACTTGAACTACTCTTCTTGATAGACCAATCGTCGCTCCCAGCCTGTCGCACTCATGAACCGATGGGGTTTTGTGATGTGTGTAAATGGCATGCATACATCGTGACTGTAAGACAGTTATACTCGTCCGATTCCGGCGTGTTCCAATGTTACCAGCCATCGCAGTGTTGGAAGTGCTAGGAGATGCCACCGAGAGTGAGGGATACGGGGCGCGCGTCTGAAGAACACTGCTTGAAAACTTCCTTACAGGGATTGTCGGAAATGAGGAATTATTCAACATTCCAAGGCTAAGAAAGCTATTGTTTAAGCATGGAGCGTCGGAGTCCAGTGTACAGGCCAGGTGGCTCGACGATCCCCGATTTCCAGGTAGGACAGCGCTTGTTTTACTGAGGTCAAGAGGAACATCTGATTCGGCTGAAGTTACCTCAGTCTGTGCAGGTTTTCCAAGAGCCGCCAACACAAATGCTTCAAGTTGCTGTTGAAATTGGCCAGACGGGGAGGAGGAACTCATTTGGGGCTGTGCTAAGCGCAATTTTGGTATGCTCATTGGATATCGACTTGTGGGGGTAGTGGGTTCTTTGCTTCGATCATTTTGGAGTATGTCCGATGGAGCGTTCAAATGTTGCTCCGTAATCTGAAATATGTGTAGAACGGAGTCAGGACACTGTAACAATAAGGTGTCGCGTTGGGCAATCAGGTTAGGCAAAACGGACCGTTTTTAGCACTCTGTACGACGGAGAGCCTACATGAATCATCACAAATATATCGGGGTAAGGTTATAGATTGCTGTTGAAAGGCTTGGAAAGAAAACTAAATTTCAGAGAGACACCACCAGCAGTTTGTAGCAAGATTCACCTCTAGTTCAACGTTTACTATCTGCGAAATCTAGTCGGCAGCAAGGGGGCTCTGAGATTACAAGCTTGACGCCTCTGGTTTCACATGACCGGTCCCTCGGCACCTACTGATAAAGCCCTTTAAGGATGATGTGTGGCGTTTCGAGCCAGTCAGCCACTCAGACCAGTGGTATGGATACCAACACCAGACGAGCAAAACAATAGGAGATCCGTCTTGGAAGGCACATGGTATCATGTGGTATAATATCCTTCACTTCCTTCTTGAAAATAAGTATAGGTCAGTGTACGTACTCCAGTGGACCGGTCAAAAAGCTGTTCGCATTACAGACTTGAATTGTATTCGAGACTAACCTGATCGGCTTCAGTTGACAAGCTACTTTTTGTTTTGTCTTCTTTTGGACGGATGGTCAGTTACTAGGACTAGTGCAACCAAACGGCTACGTATTTTTGTTCGTACTCTCCTTGGATCATGTTTTACTGGTCATGCTTTACGCGGTTTCCTCATACCGTCTTATTACTATCGAACCAGTGCAGCAAACGGATGGTGTCATGTTTTATGTCATTTTATACTACCACCATACTGTTCTGGCGTAAGTGATTCTTCCCCCGCTGCCTTTTCTAACACTCACAGTGGTAAGTGGCCGTGCATCGGTTTCTAAGGGATGTTTGATTCAATAATACTTGTGTGCGCGGAATCGCCGAAGTTCGGTGGATAGGAGGTAGTCTATGATTCGGGAAAGCTCGAAAAATTTATTCCAAACCACAATTTCTGCTGAACGCAACTATATGGAGCACAGAAATCACAATGTGATACAGTAGGCCTTTTCAATAACGAATGCCACACATTTAAAGACATTTTCGCTGTTCTGTTTGTCCTGTGGGTTGATTTCCCAAAATACAAACGGACAAATCCTGAATCTAAACAAAGTAGATATTCGGTTACCCCGACATAGTGATTTTCTCCCCAGTAACAATGTAGGACTTCTGCACTAATTTATGGAATGAGTTCGGATGACACTAGAGCCGTCAGTGAGCAAGATTTCGCCTAAGGAATCATACATTTGTATGTGAATGTTTTCAGATTAGGTGACCATGTTTCGTGAAGTGATGGAGGATTTTCGACGCTACAAGCAAGAAACTTTGGGAGAATTACCAAAAGTAACTGAACCAGTCATGTGTCTACAAGTTATTTGTAGCAGATCAATTTCACGCAGTTAGATAGAATCAATGTGGTAAAAAAAACAAGAATTTTCCTTTTGAAAGCCGTATTGCATTGTATGTTTCTGATAAGATGCAGTCCTAAGTGTAGATCGCTGACTTGTGATGTCTTTGGTTAACTGGCTGGGTCTTTCTAATGATATGGGTATGATTTGCCTCGGGGAAGTGCCTTCAACAAAGACGAGATCAGTAAAATTCTCAAAAGGTTTGTTTGTGGATCGCACCAGGCTGACTAAGAGGATATGCACCTAGAAGAAGGGTCGTGGTTGTGAATACAAGACCATGACCGATATAAGAAATCTGGACTCGAAAGGGACAGGGACGTCACCTCGGACCAAAAGTATTTATGGGCAACCACTTCTGTTTTATTTTTTATTTTTTCTACTACCGTTTCACTACCCTGGAATAAATTTTTCATCACACTTAATCGATGTAGGTTAAAGCGGTACTTTCGCGGGTGATACTCGATAACTGCCACCTCTGACAAATGTAATACAGCCCCAGGAATAACACCCAGTTCGTTTGATAATCACATTTTTTTGGATGCTCGCTGAATTCCGAGCAAACCGTCAGAAATTAGCCGAGTGAATCTGAGCATAGTTCTGGGCTGGGTAGATATCAGAATCTACGGTTGAACTGTCCAATCCAACTGAGGTGATAACACAGATGCATTCTGAAACCACTGAGACTTTTCGAGTGAAGCTCGCTTACACCGAGAAACGAGTGATTCGGATGTCTGCTAGTTATTCGCAAGGTCGTGTTGAAAGGTCAGAACTGGAATGTCTAGAAAAAAATTGCCGGACGGATTTGATATAATATCTAATCTCATCAAAGTTTTTGGTTTTATTGAATTTAACTGGGGGGCGGGGCTGAAAACAGAACACAGTTATATCTCCTACGAAGAAAAATGCGACATTTCGAATAATAAGCCCTGTCCCACACATATATAGGCTTGATATTTTTCATACATTGGACTAGATTCTTCCGAAAAGCTACAGAAATATTTTGTAGATGCTCCGAGTTCACCCTACTCCGATATTAAAATGTCACATACTCTCTGGAAAATACGAACTTATTTATTTGAGAACATATGGATGTGAGATCGGCCTTGCCGTGTTTAGCATAAAATTGAATTATCGAACAGAAGCTAGGAGTTAGAGATGAGAAGAGGTCAAAGTCTTTGGTGAAAATTTGTAATGACTGAATAAAGGCCTACCTGCTGCTCAGTAGCGTACACATCCAGATTTGGTGGCAGACGTTCGCATTCTTTAGGTGAAGTTGTAACCACATGGAAAGGACTGCAGTTCCCACTTCGTAGACGGTGATTTTTTGGGTCACTGGCACAACCCAGATGTAAACGCTTTGCTGGTGGGGTGACTGAGAATCCGCCGATACTGGAAGATTCTGTGTCAGAAGTACGCAGTGAAGCACCCTCGCTACTGGCATCTGAGTGAGCACGGATTTGACCATCTCGAACGAAATCCAAACTGACACGGTCCTCATGAGACCGCTTAATGCCAGTGCCTTCCCTGCGATTTGGAAACGTTATTGGTGGTTTGTAATCGGCTTGCAGACACTCCTGTTTCCCAAGAACATTGTAGAAAAATGATGCATGGTCTGTTTGACGTTTGAGATCGCTGTCAACCGAAGCAGGGCGGACTTCTATGCGGCCAGTCTTTTCATATTCTTCCAAGTTGAGACTAGTACTGGGTGGAACTGAGAAGTTGTACGGATTGTCCTTGTTACGCTGTCTTTCCTTAAACAGTGTATTCCGGAACCAGTGTTTCACTACTTTGGCCTGTAGGCCTGTCTTAGCACAAATTTCTGCAATCTTTTCTTCTGACGGTGAATTATTAATATCAAAGTAAGATCGTAATATCACAAGTTGCGGTTCACTGAGACGAGTTCGGCTGCGTCTTTGATAATTGGGCTGTTGCTGTTGTTGTGAAGAGGTGACTTCAGACTTTGAAGGTATGCAGGATGGGAACAAAGAATCTGGAATATTCTTGCTTCGCCGTGTATTGGACTCGCCATTCTGCAAGATCTTGTGTTCAATTCTAGGAAAGTGCATACTCGCTGACATCATGAATGCCAAATGATGGAAAGATGTTTGATCTGTTACCGGGGCTAGTTGACTAGACATCGGGTATTGATCAAATGGGGGCAGTTGGGGTGGGTTTATATGGAACAAGTTATCAGTTGGCTCTGCATCAGAGATTTTCAGTCGGTGGACGGACCCATCGTTATACTGCGGGTTGTGAGTAGGAGGCAATTTCTTGTTTGATGAAGCTAGTAAAGGAGAATGTGGTGGGGAGAAAATACCTGATGACGGCCTAAGGCTCCCTTGCAGTGATTCGTTGTATATTGGGGAAGATTGTGTGGTGTGCAATAGTTTTTCTAGCAGGCAGTCATGGGCAAAAATCTTTTCAAACACGTGCATCAACAGCTGCGTTAGCAACTGAGATTGTTGGATTTGTTCTTCTTCTGTCACAGAGTTATGGACATGACTGATCCGCATATGTAGAGCACACGTTTCATCCGTGAGGAACTTCAAATTGCAAAGTTCACATGTCTTGGTTGAAGAACTCTGATCTTGTCTAACACGTGTCAGTGCAAAGTAACTGGAGTTGATTAGATCGTAAAGTTGTTGATTATTGATCGCCTTCTGTGCGAGTAGTTCAAGAGCCAACAGAATGAGCACGTCAGCAGTTGTGTCTATTCTTTCCAGTATACTCATAAGTAGCCCAGAGCTCAGATAATTCGTGGCATACTTAAGTACAAGCTGTCTAAATTGTGCCTTCAAAGAGAATCGTTCGTACATTTCCAGTATATTACGATCCACAGATTCGGTCAACTGCTCCGGATTTTCCTCTTTATTATTTGGTGCTTTGTGTGCGAGTTGAAGGAAGTGAATTGCCATATGCATCAGTAGCCGAGAAGATGGAATATCTTCAAAACAAAATTGGCAACAAACGTTTAGGTCCATTACCGGCTCCAACGACCCGCAGTTGGTCCAAAAGGGCGGAATCAATGGGGTATTAAGGAGTTGGTTCTCAATCAGGTGGTCGGAAGTCTCGATCCTCTTCGGCATGTCCGTATCAGTTAGATTTGGAGAACGAACGACTGTTTCGTCACGAGAATGGATTCTCGGTATCATTGGTTTTTTACTACAAGTAGAGCGTAGCGGGGAGGGAAACAGGGAAACACATGACTGAAAATAAAACCGACTTAAAGGAGGCATTAAAACTGTGAGCATATATAATGGGAAGTCGTTTATTGGGTGACGCTTACGGAATCATGCCAACAAAATAAAAGAACCCATTCTGATCAGTTTCCGCTGCTTGCATGTCATGCAACCGAGGTAGGCTCGAGTAGCGAAATACTCTCACTTGAAAGTCACCTATATGTTAGCAAGAGACCCAACTAAATCTATCAATTTGGTATTCACAAACTGAAAGTCAGGCCCCATGTTCCGTCTGGCTTGATATCGAAGTACGTTTGTTGGACATGATGGTTACTTTTTGACAGTCCAACCCTCAGTCTCCCGCTAACGCCAACTTACCTTGTCACTTTTTCATACAATTTGATTTTCATGTAAAGCATAAAGTTAGTGGAGACTCGGAGACTATAACTTTGTGATGAACCTTAAGACGAGTGAAACCAGCAGTTGGTTGTCGATGAGTTTTCGGCCACCTCATGTGTAATGTGTTTTATAAAGAGGATATAAGCCCTTTTTTAGCTGACAGCTGGTGTTGCATCAGCTAGACGCACCCAGGTTAAGTCATTTGAGGAAGGCTGTGGTCACGACGTTTTCTCCGAATGATTTCGGAAACAAAGCCATTATCCCCCGGGGAAATGTCTCCTTTTTAGCAAATGACCTGGGATAGCCTTTGCCGACCAGAAAACTCAATAGGTCTCGGATACTTATGGGGTGAAAAGCTGGGATAATTACACTACCGACCTCTTACAGGCGGAGGTACGAGCCAGCAGTTCACTAAAAACGTGGAGGCAGTCGTGGTCTGCCAGTTGTAAGCACACCTTGATTGTCGCCGCCTGCTCTCATTACTATATGTTTTGACACCAACATTTTGGCATTCGACCACTAGGAAATCCTTCTACAAGACTTGACTGCTTACGATATTCGCGGTTCCTCTTTAGGGTGGATCTACCGGTGGTGTTTGAAGTGGAGGAACGTGTTAGGTCTTTTACCCATCCCGAGTGCACCAATGCAAAGACCAGCACTAAAGCCTTATCTGTTTATTGCCTTCAATAATGACGTACATGAGTTTGTATTACCCCGGTGCCAATAGTTTGCCGATTGTCTGAAACCTGGACAAGAACCATCCACTCCTTGACCACGAACTCCTATACACGGACCTATATTTACAGACTGGTCAGATTCAAACCACTAATTGTTCAGCAGTGAGAAGTAATTTGAAGGATCCTTTTGTACACCAGTATCCACCTCTACCTCTTGGTCTAAATGCGCCTCAAAACAAACTTGGAGAGGGGCATACGGGCGATGGTAAAATAGGACCTCAACTAAGCCATTCAATTCCCAAAGATGATGGATATAGTCATTAAGAATCACAGGCTCCTACAAAGTATTCCGTGGACAGAAGAAGGACGGCTGATACCTGATACCATAATTTCACTTGATTCGGGCCTCAAGATAAATGTTCAGCCGGAATATGATAGATACTACCCGGGAAATTTACACCGTCATTTAGATTTCGGCATTCCCCGAGAGGTTAGAACATGATAAAAACAGCATCGTTTTTTACCTGGTTGATGAAGGGTTTATTCGTCACCTTCTCCATCATAATTTATTGCTAATACACATCTGGGTGGATTGCATTGACTAGTATCCGCTGATAAGAGAACTGCTAAGCACCGGCCTCATCTCCAATATTTTCTAAGCCATAGATTTCTCACTTGACTGTAACGTAATGGAAGCGAATTCTAATTTATTTGTGTCAGGTGTTGATGTTTACTGGTTTTTGTAGAATACGTACTCACGTGACTTTCCTCCTGTCCCGGCGCAGTCATTCTAGTGAGTCCACACAAAAATGGAGAAGCACTGGACCCAAGTTTCGCTCTTATATGAACTCATCAGCAGTGCGTGTTCAATCGCCCGCCGGATTTTGAACACCCTACATCTGATATGCGAGGCAAGCGTGTTACTACTACTCCACCAGCGCACGCTGGACTCTTCCGAAATTTTATGTCTGAACAGTTGAGCATGTTTGATGTTGATGTGAGCGAAACGCCAGAAGCCTCGAAAGATGACTCAGTAACATACCTTGGTTGTGTCGATCAGCTGGCCTACCAGTCAGTCAGATGGCGCCAGGGACGTTGGAAACCTGCGGATCGTTTCCAACCAGCACTTCCCATCCAGCCAGACAATGTGTTTATGCAGTACAAAATGTCCAGAAATACGAGCTGATTCGCAAGATTTGTTGGCTGAACAAATCATTAATTTCAGGTAGCCACCTCATTGTACATTTTACTAGGAGCTAACGATTGGTGGAGTCTAGACTCAACTTCGGCCCAATCAGCTCGTGGCCCATCTGTCTTCCACAAAGCATAGGTGCTTGTCCGTTTCGCCGATTCATGAACTCGGATCTGTGCAGCTCTAGTGTGATGAGCTTTTTTTCATATCGCTTGGAAAACTAAACTTAATGTACAATGTATAAAAGTGGTTCACTGCTTAGATTTTCTGTACTATATGTAGGTATTATTATACAAATAGATTTCTTTTCAACTAGATTGAAGTTTCCTGGAACTGCGTTGAACTATGCATTGCGATGAGTATTATAGTCTTCTAGCGAACTACATGTAGTCCTAATGTGTTGGGTGGATACACAGCGTTAAATAAAAGTGCCTTCTGCAAAATCAACGCATAGGATACCACAAAGTGACTAGAAATCCCAAGTACTCACTGCAAACTCTGATAATTCCTTGTTCGTGGGTGAAGCAAATTCCAGTCGGTTGGTGGTCATATCAGTCCTACAGTAGCGAGAGGACAATGGAAGTGTACACAAATGACGCTTGCTGAACACATTACTTTATTCGTCTCCAGTCACGGTCCCCTCTTGTGTTGCCAGTGTTGCCAGTTAAATTACATTGCGTTAATTGGTCTGTTTTTAGACCAGTGACGAGGAGGGGCAATGTCACGTCGGTCGATGGCCCGATCCTCCCACATACACACATGTGCACACTGATAGAATCAGCACGCATGCAAACAAGCCTATACACAAACACAGATGAGTGCACATCGCAGTGGTTGCCTCAGCTCTTTAACCGTCGTCAACGACGCACCAACCACAGGGGAACAAGATATAAGAGTGGTTAGGCTTAACATCGATAATGCTGTCTCCCGGGCGGGGAGGCGTGGTAGTAAGATCAAGACAAGATGATGTCATGGCTGCGACATCATGACCGCCTCGCGGGTTATTGTGCTCAGCTGATGTGCGACACAAGTTGTCACTTTAATTAGTTTCATTCCTTAAGCCGCAATTAGCACAGTCATTATGGTCGCCATCACGCCAAATGATTAGGCGCAGAGTAGGCTGGAATGGGTGTGAAGACGTGCTTTTCACGAATGTTTATTCAAGCGCTCCAGGTGTGTAAACCTAATTGTGATTTGTGTGCGCTTGTCATTCCTCCAAGTGAATAATTCCTCACTTGGAATAAATTCGCAACACTTGGACCCCGATCTGACATGGGTTGGAACAAACTGGTCACCAAATCGTTTCGGTTAATACATCTGGAATACGCTCATTCGAAAGACCGACACGAGATCGTGTGATTACTCTCCATCTTATTTTGTACGTGTTATGGTAGAAGCTTTCTCTTCTCATATAAGCAACAGCAAAGAGCATGTCACTATGATCTAGCATGCCCAAACACTAAAACGGCCAGTAAAATCAAGGTCGGCCAACATTGATGTGGTTGAATTGGACCGTAAGTCCTTACGAATACGAACAAAGCGGTTTGTCCTACATATTATGTATCACTGCATTTCGTCAGAAGATGTCAAAACAAACAAACATATTACAAATGAGTGCAGTTTATTAGTTACCGAAATTCCCGCAATTTCAATAGCTATTTCTGCGAAAATTAACCCCCCGTGACTGATCTTTGTGTTATGTTTTTGCGGAATGACTAGGAAAATGGTGTTCACAGTTGTATTCCTATGACATTCAGACCTTGCTGGATTCTTCTGATATCGAAAACGTGAACCAAGGATAGTGTATCGGTTATTTCCACGTAGCGGATGATACTGAGGTCCAGTTGCAAAGCCGTTTTCTAGATAACCCTTCGTTAGAGTGGCACAGGACAGGTTTATAACAATGAATTCATTAGTATAGTGGTGAGCACTGGTACATTAAGCTCCGTTTCTGTCTCCCACTTTCGCATGTTCTGCGTCCCCGATTTGGACTTGGTTGAAAAGCTATATTTAGTGGATTATTCGTTGGACTACGTGTTCACTTGATTCCAACTTTTGCAGACCTTGATGACATCCTCAGAAACTGTGTAAACAGCTATTTGTCAGTATCCATGTTGGTGCAGTTTGAACAACGCGTCCAGAGCAGGCCGTTCACCACGTTATCGTAACACTTTCCTCATTGCGAAGTAATGTGACGTACAGTAGTTATTTTTCAAATTACTTGACATGACAGTTAAAGTACACTTTCGAGGGCGACTTGACTTGTTTCTGTCTCTTGGCATGATGCTTGGCGAACGTTTGTTCAGTTTATAGATTCTGACATAAGATACCGACAGTTCTATCCCATCTTCACTACAGGGCTATCGAGTTTCACGTACAGTTATATCCCAATTACTTAGTAGTTCGGCAGATCCGGTTGGACTAAGAGAAAGCTTTGTACAGCAATCTGGTATTCCTTTTCAGAAAAGGCCTCCGTAAATTGGCATGCCACACTTCTCTAAGCGGGTGTTCACTTTTTTCTCCAAAGACTGACCGGTTGTTCATCGAAAATGAACAGCTCGTTGGTTACTTCTCTGACCTTACCAGAAGCGACCGTTACACGCTAGTTTTCTTGCATACCCTTTATTCCGTTCCGCAATAAAAGTAGATAAAAGCGTGACTGCTGTCTTCAAAATGGATAGACCACAAGTTCTAGCGCTAATCATCACGGAACTCCGGCCTACACAAATCCGTCACGCAGCTCTAAGAAGAGACCAATGGTGCTGCAAGTCACTCAAAGGCTACGGGAAATCCATGGAGCAAAGGGTGCCAAAAGCGGTTGAGCGTTAACGTCCTCCTCACACTCATTAAAACTAAACCCAGAGAGTTGACGGAATTGGGTCCAGCAAATAACCTCGAACGCATTGTTAACCAGACTCTTCAGGTAACCCTTTGGCTGAATGGTGTAGTCCAGCTGCTTTTTTGTCACAAGAGAGGGAAAAATGTTGCCTACAAAGAATTTCGAAAATAATCTGAAATCTGTAACATAACAGAAGTTGGTTTCCCGAAAGTTTCTGCCGTCATCTTGGACCGCAAGCTGACCTAGAACCAAGAAATAACGTCGGGTGAGGTAACAAAATGGTAAGTTTTTAAGAGAGAGATGTCAACGATGATTTCCAGTAGAGGTGGACCAATTTGGTCACCTCGACAACTCAGTGACATTTCGAAATCTGTCTTCTGTGGTGTTGCACGAGTGCGTTTAAGGTATCCAGTGTTAAGGTTAGCTAAAGAAAACTCCTCTTATGCGCCACACGTTTTCCTCTTGTTTGATTGACCTCATTTGTTTCGACACCTAAACTGATCCTAGCATCCCAACAGTGAACACTGATGGCGTGAAAGAGACGAAACGACTTTTCAAAGCATTCAATCTATGTGGTTGAGTAACTTACTTTCCGAAAACAAGGAGTGGTATCGACATGGACGCTATAACTATATCAAAAGATGACGAGCTACAGCAAAATGGGGAACAATGGACGCGTTACACTATTGCACCAGATGTCATTCTCGACTACGTGAAAACTACTTCATCGAAGATGCTTTTTTAAAAATCACATTCTGCCGTTACCGTTTTATGTGCATTCCTGCTACACCAACAAATAAGTATTTGAACTTCTGGGTTTTGCAACAAATCAATGGACAAAGCCTGTGGAATCCTCCGCTGGAGCGTGGCTATATTGACTGAATACTCTGGGTCTTCTAAGTAGCACAGACGTGTATAAGTCCGGTAGCTGATGATTCGTGCAATTTGAGTTCAAACATTGAGTCTACCATGGTCGAATGAATAAGTGTAGCCAAATAATTTACTACAACCTAGTGATTCAAGCCCAACTTATATGCACCCACCGAGGCTACGATGGGTTAGTAAGGTATTGGAAGATGGCTTTCTCCAAAACGTCGATAAAGTTATATGCACCCACCGAGGCTACGATGGGTTAGTAAGGTATTGGAAGATGGCTTTCAACAAAACGATCGATAAAGTAAGCATTGATACACTATGACAGCACGCGCCTATTCTTGCAACCATGTGACGGAACGAATCAGGTTGCGTTGACCGACGACGGATATCGGTGAAGGTCGGGAATTGACATGGCCGATAACAGAAAGTGATAGCATGACTAACGCTATCTCTGTACTCCCCAATACACTCATACCGAAATGAAGAGGGTTGTGTGGTCGTTACAGTGCTGTCTAGAAGTTCTTATTATCCTGGGCACTCAAACCGGTTTGTCTGATTTCATCAGCTAATTCACAGTGAGCCACCTAAGCTTGTTATAACAAGCCCTTTCTCGTCGAAAAATGTGGTTCGCCCTGAAGGTGCCAAAAGCCTATACCAAATGATACTCCAGCTAACCGTGCAGCGGATTTCCCACCAGGGTGTACAAACCTAGACGGCTACCTGCTTGCCTTCCTCGCTCTATTCAATATAGCCCGTTTGGCATATTATTCTAGTCCAGTAGGCAATGAGCACATGAGGCGACCTGGAACTATAATGTTTTTTTAAAAGCCCCACCAGTCAAGGCGTATGCACCGCAATATTTCTTCAGGCTTCTTAGTCATCCTTAGACCAGCGAAATACACCCATTTGCATGTCAATTTGGTTTCGATGGGAGACTCATTTGGAATCCAACTGATTTCGTGCAATCTGAGTTCAAGCAGAACATAAGGTTCGTGGAAACTCGGGGACTCCACCTAGTTGTTGAGCCGCAAGAAGGGCAAAACTAGTCGTGGGCTGTCAAAAGTTTTCAGCAACCTTGTGAGTAGTTTTCTTTAAGAAGTTGAAAATAAATTTTCAGTCTGAAAAACCGCCCACCCAAATCATGGCTGGTTGGCTTTGACGATCTGCGACCCGAGACCAGATTGATCTACGCTCACACAATCGGTAAATAACAACCAAAAGACCTATGCCTTCCTGATTTTCTGGAGATATAGCAATCAATTTATCTGGTTCATTTAGCAACTTTGCATCAGCTGGCTAGTAGCCTCCCAGCTAGCAGAAAGGGGAGGATGTCATCTCTCTAGGTGCAATTATTTGGGGATCCGACCATTGCAGCTAATACAATAGACCAATAAGAACGATTGAGACCACAGACAGTTTGCAGCACTTACTAAGGCAACTAGACTAACTGGACTGCGCGCTCCAAATTTTCGACGGCTAATAAAGACCATTCTCGGTGGTCGGATCGTCTTTCACCTAATAGTGTGGTCACCGGTAATTTCACCTGAATTTCCCCAATCCCTTCCAACTCATTTCGGATAACAATAAACAAAGCACATTCTACTTACATTTAGTCTTTTGTAACTTCTTGTGATAAAACCGGTGACCGTAGGGAGATACGGAAGTATCTTAGGAAAAGGAACACAATAAAAAATACAGCCAAGTGGAATATGATCCAGACCCTTCATCCAATTTTTTCATCTGATTATCATCATTCCGTGCTACCTAGTATTTAATCAGGACCAGTATTGTTTGCATGAATCGGCTATATCCAAGATTTAGTTCAGTGCTTGTGGACAGAAGAGAGAATGTCAATGCGTAATTCAACTGGGAATACTGTGCTATTCTTGATATTGTTGACACGCTGCCACAATACTCTCGACAAGAAGGTAATTACGGGACCAGGTATGGCTAAATTAGGTTCTAACCAAATCATAAATTTCTTTCACAAATATAAAGCAAAAGCAATCCATCAAGAACCAACTACCATTACTTGATGGTGATACACGATCGTTTGATTTGACTTGATTGGCACCCAACGGGGTTTCTCGCCTCGATTGATGTATTCCCTCTCGAAGCTTAACTGGAAACAGGCCGACAGTGTCCAAAAGCCTGTAGTTTTCGGTGCTCGCAGTATTATGCCGCACATCTTTGTTTAATTTGAAACATTGATAAATTGGCCAAGTTCCTGATAATATTTCACGGTCTTTCTACTCATTAAACTAAATGTTTCAACAGAAACAGACAGTGATGTTTCACCATGAACTGAGTGTTCGACCTCACATCTAGTACCACCGTAAGATAAGTATGTCGGCCAACAAATTTATTCAGTATATTGCCTTCGTGACACTTCTCAGCACATAAACATCTTAGCAAATATTTAGTATTCATACCTGCCTCATTCGATCACCAGAGAAACAAAATACCAGGAAGAAAAAAACGGAAGTTTGAAAAGAAGCATGATGCTCACATCCGAAGACTGTTCATGGAAAATGAGCAATCCATATATGTATTTAGTGAAGGAACTCAATAGAAGCTGTATGGATAAGTTACTTATTTGTATATGCTTAACCACTCTGGTGTCAGTCGGCCTAAGTTGACTCGGTTGTTCGGTCGTGGACACTCAGCTAGACTGAGGAGCTTTCATGGGTGTTGGTAACCAAAAATTCCATTGCTGGAATCTCCGCGGTCCCATCACTTTGCCTGCACACGTGACGTGTCTATGGCGTTTATTGTGCATTGTCCTCATCGCTGGTTGAAAGCCCATACGACGGGTTTGACTTTCATCAGTACACATTAAATACGTTTGTGTCGAACCAGGTATATGAGCCACCGTACCGGCGAGACGTTGCACTGACCCTTATTTTTAATCCCAATGTCCACTTTGATTAGGCGTGTGCCTATTTGGACAATGGATCACAGGTCTGTTTCTAATCCATCGGTATGCGCGTGTCTCTTATCTCAATTCAATGATCATCAATGATTATGCAAATAGCTGGCAGTATGATGAATAAGCAAAGTTGCGGTCGACTGATGATGTTTCAGTTCAGGTCAAAGATCATGTCATGTTTCCGTGACATGAAAACTCCGGTCGTCAGCTGAACGCCTTGAACACGTCAGTTTACAGTCAATTCATGTGAACCTCGCTGTATCATGTGTGTGGGTTTGAAATGCCGACGCAAGTGTATGGTACAATCGTCTACCTCAAACGTGGGAGGAGGGCGAGTAGATCATCACCACCCCCGTGTTTTAATCCACGTTTAGGCTAATTACCCAAAGATTGTGTGAGATCCACAGATCTTTGTCTGCCCCAGCTAACGTCTGTTTAAACCATTCGATCGGCCCGCAGGACCATTATTATCACTCATGGGTTTAGTGTTTGCAATCACAAAATGAACGACCATGTGTTCAGACAATTGGCGGATTATTGGCCTAGTTACAACAAGAACAACAGAAACTTTAAATCGGCATGAGTTGGCCGGATGTCAGGATCGATAACAAAGGAGCCTGCTCGATTGGAATATGTGTGGGAATCACATGGTGAGCCGTGATGATTTTGAAGTCGGCCAAATTTCTGTAAACAGATCGGAAAGTATGCTACTGGCAAAATGCGCTCATCTAAAAATAAGTTTGAACATCACGGGAAACTCAACGGAATTCCAACTGGTGCTTATTCTGTTCTTCAACTGAATGTGTTGCGCAAGTGTCGTCTCGTGTCTTAGTGGACACGACTGTCCAGATGTCTTAAAATATCTTTTAGGCAGCTGAAATTTAGCAGAGTTTCATTTATATAAACTAAATTTTCAAATGCACATACCTAAGAACTTGAATGCAAATAGAAATTGAAGCTGATGGAAACCCCAGGACTACTTTTGGACTACACGGTAAGCCTCAGGAAGCTAGTGGGCAACTACTAAGTATTCTTTTCGGTTACTCTGAAGATCAATTTCGCTTGCCATCGCCGATAATACGAAGTAGGATCGTGGCAACTTCCAAAAAATGAAGTTCCTGTTTTTGTGGTTGTAATTTAACGAAGAACCAAAGACTGTCAAGTCTCAAGCTAGTAACTGATACATTCAGTACAAAATGAGATACCATTGCGCCCTTGTGCCTTTTTAGCAGGTCTCAAACGATCTGCTCTAGCAAAGATAATTCTGTTTTACTGCTTTCTAAAAGCGCCAGAGATCCCATCCACCTGAGTGTCACTGTTGAATCAGTCACAAATAAACGACACGGTGAAAATTCCTGCACTTTAATCTGATAACAACCGTTTGCTTCACAAAATCAGTTAGCGTAATTGAAAGATGAAATTCCGCTGATGCTTTAGTAATAATTGATGACAGGTTTCTTGCTCTTCGCTTTTTCGTCATAATGGTGGAAGAAAGTCTATGGAAAACAACCAGTATTGTTCCATATGACCCGTTCTATAGCTCTATTGAAACGGGATCTGCAATTCTAAACTATATTTTCAGAACACTTCATCCTTACCCGGAGTTGTTGTAGAACCCGTTTCCACTTTACTACTTCTCAATCTCCAATCACTGGGTAAACAATAGCACCGGTGTCGAGGAGTGAACGTTTCGTTTTGGTTTGTTTCAGTTAAGTTGAATTACACAATGAGTGAACACGGTGTCGCGTCAGCGTTAGCACGTTAAAAGTTGTAACGTGCAATCCAGCCCTTCCGGTCCACTGAATGTGGGTCTTGTGTTACTTTGGTAGCTCTGTGAACCTGTGTGATGTGCATAAAGTCATCTTGTTGCACGTTTGACGTGCTTATGTTTCATCCAGGTCACATGGATCATACCGTTGGCAACATCAAATGGCACTTTTAAGAAATATCAGTTTAACCTTTGCGGGCTCTACAGCACTGCAGCCATCTGGGGCTAGGCAAGGTTCCCTGAAACGTTGGATAAACTGGGTTTTCGAAACATTTATATGAGATGTTCCCCGTGTGCAATAGCTTGAAGTGTGCACTAATCTTTCATACACCGCTGATGATAATGTGGCAAATGGTTAGAAGCACAGGACTAAACTTGTAGAATCCCATCAAAAAAAAGAAACGACACCATATTTGCGGTAATGAGGATGAACTGAAAAGATGAAAGAAATTCCATTCCGTAACTTACTACACCGCTTGGAAACCAGTTGAATTTGGTGGGCATGAATATGATCGGCCCTAAAAACAGATAGATGTTGTGAGTGGGGTGGCAACTGGTGGTTGGTTACTTCACTTGTTTGTGATCAACACGAGGCCTACCTGTAAGACTAGGCCTGAGATGCATGACCTACCTCATCCGGTGATTTCTCGGAGCACTGTAGCACCGAGTCAAGTGATCTTGCGCTCTTGATACCGACTGAATGATCCGTCGTTGAATCCAGATGACTAAATACAATATAAAATATGGCACAAAGGCCGAAAAGTTGACTAATTAACGTTCCATTATCAAGGATATTTGTGGATTCAACTGTCAGTAAATCACGTTAAAACGAACGAGAATCTTATAGTAGCTGCAGAGGAGACAGGAATAACATTACTACATAATTCCTCCATTTAATTGTGGCTCACCATTCAACAATACCTGAATTATCACTTCAATACGACCAATCTAAGTCACCGTGCCAATTTTCCTGGCATATCTGCTACCTGTGTCTGTAGGTTAATCCAAAAGATAGCATGACAAAGCTAGGATGCATTCGTAGGAACAGCTCTCTGTCTTTTTGAAGTAGGATGTAACGGCACATCAATATTACATATTTATATTACATATTATCGTGAAGTTAGCCCGAGATATGTGAATTACCAACCAGTATTCGTGAGACTAACCTTAAGTGATGCGTTTTCGCTCCTATGCAAATCCGGGGAAAGGACTAAATAGTTGGTACCTAGGTTACTTAGGCAAACGAGTGCAGGATGCATCACGTGTGCTGTACCAGAGGTTATCGCAATTCAGGGAATTCATGTCGAATAGGTTGATTCATGAGTACCAATCAACTTATGAGTTTTAAATTCACTTGTAACACAACCAGAAAAATTTTCATTGAGCCCACGTAACTAGAAAAGCTTCTTCATAAAAGGCTGACGAAGCGAAGAAGGCTTGAACACACTACTTTGTCTTCGTGTTGCACTACTCATAATTCGTCGACGAATTTTCAGCAACCGTATGAGTAGTGTATTACGAATACAAATGTATCGCGATATCTCGAATGTCGTGGCGATGAAACATGAAGGCGGCCTGGTGCGGCACATTTAGTTGCCTGGGAAGATCACAAACGAGTGATTCAGCTGGGTTCAAGGTGAGTCTCTCGCAAAAACAAATTAGTTTGCAAATGTGTATTATTACACTATCGTTTTTTATTTCCGCTTGTCAAAGTCTGAGACGATGTACACGACTTATACGTGTTCAATCTTCCTGGTACCCTGTCTCGACAAATAGGATATCCAAGCTCTTTGAAAGTTAAATTCTTCACTAAAGTGTTCCATTTTCTCCTCAGAACTTCCTTTTACTCAGAACCCTTATTTCATCGATATCTCCGCGAACTTCAACCGTAGTCGGCTCGTGAAGCTGCATATAATGCCTTCATGACAGGAAGGGGATTACAACAACAGTCTATTTTGACGAATAACGCGCCTCTCACTCTAAATATAGGCACAGTAAACCAGAGAAGCTTGCGCGATTCTTAACGATGAGAACTCTAAGCCTTCGGGCAGAACAATGCACAGAATCACGTTTGGGTGACCCGACGTCAGTTAATTTAAAAGAATTCTCTTGTTCACGGATGAATGACAGTAAACCAAATCTAAACATTTGTGATTCCTTTGTGAGTTACAAATTTCACTCAAAGTTTTGCTACTGACGAATGACGCACGTTGTTTCCAGGCTTATGCAAACTGTGTCAGTCTACCGTAAGCATACTTGTACGCCCCAATAGTGTGAATTCTTCTAGATTGAATCCAGTAAGCCTCGAACATCTGTTAGTAATTACAACTGAATGTGACTAAATTACTTAGCCGATTTTCCGCATCTTGAAAATTCCACGGCAAACCTTTGTCGCTGAAGGGGCATCATCCAGCATTCTAACGCCAGTCTGTCCTATCCGGTCGCGAAAGACATGTTGAGGCTTCTGTACACTCCTCCAACGGAATCGTGCATATGGTGCCCTTCCGTACTCATTTCACCTTAGTCCATTAAGTGGATACCCAGTAGACCAATGAGGGTGTTCTTACCGCCATCTATCAAATTGTGAGACATATAATGATGTGCTCCCAAGCATACGGTTATCCACATGGAAGTAATGAAAACCGAAATTTCAAAATAGACTGCTGGACAAAGAATGAGCAAGTGGGACTGAGTCAAGTACTATAAACAAGTGTGTTCTGATCGGCTCGGTGTCACTCGCACTTCCTTTTGCTTTTGTGCGGTCTTGTCGCAGGCTACTGAGTCCTCAGCCAATTATTCCGGCATCTCTCATCCTGTATCAGAACGTCGATGGTCAAATAAGGATATTGCTTCTATAGTGCTGAGGTGAAGCGCTTAGTTTTTCTGACGGAGGCATTCACCGTGAGTTGACATTGGCTGAATAAGAAGAACAAGGTCCTACCTTTTCCACATCCAGTTGAGTGTAAACTAAGGAGACTATTCCTGGACAAAGTGGACAACCAGAAGAGTAGACAGTGGGCGTAATTCGCTGGCTCAGTGGAATCCTTAGACATGTGATGCAAACTTCTCGGCATATGTAAATCGCAACCAGTAACTTTCACTCAAATAATAATTTGGTTGTTCGCTCAGACTTTCTAATAAGATGCATCCGTAATTATTCCTTTGCCCTCCAAATTGTTTCACGAATAAAGTCAGTCGAGCTTTGTTCCACGAAAGAAATGATAAGTGACACCCAAAAGCAGAAGGTACTATCCGATAAAAACAACGTAGTTCTGAAGTTTCCGGCTGGTATGATGGTGTAAGTCAGTGATTCTGGAAGATCACCCCTTGATGCAACCTAATTTTAAACAGCACAATCCTAGTCAGCTTGCCCATTCTTGTATAGCTGTAACGATATTTGTGATTATGCTAATACTAAGCAAAAAATTAGTTACTACAGCTCTCTAACGCTTTCGCTTGACAAACTTGAAGTGCGGATATGTAAAACACTTCCTTTATCTTAGGCTACGTTGATGAACGAGTCATACCTATTCACAATGTTCTCCCAGAATGTACTCCAAAATTCGAAAATAGCTGGAGAAAACAGGTCCTGAAATCCGAAAACTATCTACATCCATAGAAGACAGGCGTGACTTAAGAAGAATCTTATTTGGCGTCAAGTCGTGAAACTACGGACGATACAACTTAGCCAAAAAGCTCCATAAGTGGTGGGAATAGAAGAAGAGAATCAGCTGTAAACTGTAGGGGAGAAGACATCGTTGGTATTAAACTTTCTCATAATATTATGCAACATAACTCATTCTGAATATATCGGACATTCCACGCAAGTGAAAGGGAGATGTAGTTGAGCAATTCTGAGTACTACACTAATTTTCACCAACCAGTGTGACCGAGCTGTCATTCTGAATACAGAATGTACGTCACAATATTGTTTTCGGTACACCCAAGAACTAATTTGTTGAAGCAATTTCCAATGAAAGGTTTGCACTAACAGGAACTGGTTGTCTCCCACTGTGACAAAATACACAATTAACCTAGTGTGTTCTGAAAAATGGAAACTATTTGCGTTCGCTTTCAAAAACTCACCGGAAAGGGAGGATCACTTCATTCTACAACGCTGTGGTGGGTAAATTACAAAGTCATACATCATTCTACCCCAGATGGTCATGTTTCGGCTGATACTAGGATCACCGTTGAGTTTTGCCGTCAAAATTAATTATTTCATTAGGCTTTATCATCAGAACTCTCATCACAAAACTCCATGGTAAAAAGTTTACAGTATTCCCCTTGCTTGGCATTTATCATTTGTAAAAATGTTTAGACGAAGAGAATAACCGAAACAACATGCACGTACTCCTTGCTTTCGCTTCAGTTTCTGTTAGGTGATAAATAAGGAACTGTACATATGGAACTCATCGAATTGTATGCGACTTAAAAATTAGTGTGAACAAAAGCCACAGTCATAAACAAAAGTTTTTCTCCGCAAATTGCAAACCAACAAAAAAAACCAACGACAAACAAATCGTCTTTTCAGGGGGAGGATTGTGTGAAGATATCATAACTTGCATTCCACACAGTTTCCAATGCTGTAGGACCATGCATCACGAAACCGTCCACCGGTCATCTCATGATGGTTTGTAAAACAAACAGACTTGGTGGAAACTACCTTGCTTTCGCTTCAGTTTCTGTTAGGTGATAAATAAGGAACTGTACATATGGAACTCATCGAATTGTATGCGACTTAAAAATTAGTGTGAACAAAAGCCACAGTCATAAACAAAAGTTTTTCTCCGCAAATTGCAAACCAACAAAAAAAAGCCAACGACAACAAATCGTCTTTTCAGGGGGAGGATTGTGTGAAGATATCATAACTTGCATTCCACACAGTTTCCAATGCTGTAGGACCATGCATCACGAAACCGTCCACCGGTCATCTCATGATGGTTTGTAAAACAAACAGACTTGGTGGAAACTAGAATAACGGCGGCCTCCCGCAAAAAAACGGGAGATCACAAACACGATGATGGATAGCCTGGAGATGACTCGCAATGCCAGTCAAGAGTGGTACGCGTGCATGCGTGCACATAAACAGATAAAGCTATGCCGGTATGGTTGCAAAATATTGTAAGCAACACCGCCGCTCGCTGGTTTAGGTGAAATAGATCAAAGGGGACTGAGCACTAGTGAACATAATTTCACGCTCCCAGAGGACAAAGCCAAGCGTAAGTTCAATTAGTTTACGACCGTTTTTCGCAACAAGTCAGGGGACAAAAGGACAGAGGGGGTGGTTTGCTTTGTGGCAACTGTTCACATGCCAGTGAGCAATTGGTCCAAAGTCCTACTGTCTGCATGTCACCACATGGACAGTTATTTGCGCAAGTTTCAAATTTATTAACCGCACCAGAAAATGGAGTACACTGCACTCGGGTGCAGTTCGAAGTAGAGGTTTATGGGTTACGACGAAATTGCTTGGGCTGGAGTTGCAGTACGCGAAGTGGATAGCGGTACACGAAGCAACTGGATTGGGGAAAGCGGAGTCGTGTTCATATGTATAGAAATTTTGCCCTTAGTGATGAATGTTTTACATGACTTTTGAAGAGAGTTTGCATGTCAAAATGATTACATCGTTGGTGCCGATTAGTTACGGTCAGCTGAATTAACTTATGGTCAGCCGTGTTAAAGAACGCAAACTGTTTAGTCGAATTTAGCAAATTTGTAATAGAGCAAATAACCTGGAGGACAGTAGACGCCGGCGAACTGTACACGGCAGTTCGTGCATCTCGGAATATAGAGTTAACTTGTCCACCTACAGTTACGTTAGGAATAAAAATTCATACCCACAAGTCTGTGTTTTTGAAATTTATCATAACTGATCTTTGAGGGACCTTTTGTTCTTCAAGTGGTACCGATCTATGCTTGCAAGTAGAGAAGAATTGCACACCTGTTTCATTCCTATTAGGAGGCATCAGCGGTTCGCATCTCAGGCAGGTGACATCTCTGTTAGTGGCTTGAGGACTTAACTATTCGGCCACATGCGGCTGATTGGCATTATGATTAGCTCGTAAGTATATGGATATGGCGCAACCCATTCTTCAATCACGGGTTCCGAATAACATGGGATGACACGTTGAGTGGCTCCCAAAGTGGCGAACTCTTGGGTGGAAGACTCACTCACTGGGCGAACTTAGGCTAGCTAGCTAAGGCTTCACATGTTTCGATACTAGACAGGAGATTATTTTACTGCCGACGTTGGTTAGAAAACATAGATTTCAGGCAGTGTAACCAAGATATTCTCTTGAGAGAAAATAACGTTTTCTAGCTGCATAGCTGCGAGATTAATTAGGTCGAATGAATATAAAAAGTAAATGACAGAATGTTCGAAAATAAGAAGGGAACTGGTATGTCCCACGATTTTGCAATTACTGGCCACGGAATTAGAATTTTGTATCCAAGTTACTGCAAGACATACGGTGGAATATACTTTTATTTGCAGAGTGGCTAATGAATGAGCCTAATTATGAGTAACAGGACATCCTCCAGGCAACTCCAAAACAACCGGTGTAAAGGTGGATACTACTGATGGGGCATGTGAGTAGAGTGTTCTCTCGAAATCCGCTTCTCGTCCCTTGAAACGTGAGATCTACTGCAGAATTTGTGAAGTTGCATGGTAACATTTGCTTGAATTTGAGCAAAAGTCAATGAATGTCCAGGGAAGTTTAGGAAAACACGTTCAAGGAGAAGATGGATATACAGTTTTTTAAACGAAATGCGTATGAAAGTTTGCTTCCCTGTCCAACAGTCGATAACTGTCCATTTGGTGTTTTCTTATATATAACTCCGCATCAGCGGCCCTCCTTCCTTGAACCGGTAGTAAACTATCTCGATTATTCATCATTTTGATGATTATTATGTCAACATGCTTCTAGATCGGGAATAATGCTCTAACTGAAAATTGCAGCATATTCAGTTGGACGGTATTAAAACTGAGAGGTCTCGGTGACTTTCAGATGAGCCACCCGTCAACACTAAATAAATCTTTGAATGAATAATTTCAGAAAAAGCGATTAATTAATGCTAATTAATTCTTACCACCAAGTGGAGCCATCTGTGCTTTTTGGTCGATCCAGAATTTTCGAGGACCAAGGGAATTGACGAATGGCTTTTACTTCATGGCCTCCGTCTAAACGAGAAATCAAAACAGTATTGAAGAACTCGGTAAAAAGGCTGACAACGGTAGGGACAAAATTGGTATATTAAGTACTAAAGAGTGTAGAACTGTCGAAAGATGCACGATTGTGTAACGGTGAGTGATTTTGGAGACTTAAAGACACCTTGGGGAGTGTTAAGTTTCCTCCCAATAACCCTAGTAATTTAAATTACTCTGTTTAGAAAAACAGAAACGTGGATGTCGTGCGTCTTAGACAGTTTCCTGGATCCTGGGACTTTTTAAGGGGATAGTTATTAAACTAGAGCTTTTTTTACTATTGGCCGGGTTTCTATCACCTATTGGAAATCATTATAGGTGTTTTTAATTTACATCCTTTAAAAGAAAACAACGGGGCGTTGGGAGGCTACAGCTTTGTGTGTTCTTCCCTCCTCAATTTTTACAGGCTATGCAAGCCGGAACGAGATATTACGAGATGCATGTGGGATAGTTATTAAACTAGAGCTTTTTTTACTATTGGCCGGGTTTCTATCACCTATTGGAAATCATTATAGGTGTTTTTAATTTACATCCTTTAAAAGAAAACAACGGGGCGTTGGGAGGCTACAGCTTTGTGTGTTCTTCCCTCCTCAATTTTTACAGGCTATGCAAGCCGGAACGAGATATTACGAAGATGCATGTGATGGTTTTTTTTGAAACTAAACAATATTACGAAGACATAATCCAGAAGAATGCAAAGCTTTGCTTGAACGGACGAAATATCTACTGATTTTTTATTCAGTTAGTGTTTTTTTCTTTAAAAAACATCTTAAGTAAACACGATCCTTTCTGCGGCTAATTTCGCCTAAAAAGAAAAGAACTGGGTGGGTTCCGCGTTATGATGTCTTCAAAAATCTGCTCAGTTGGCTGTAAAATTTAATTTTTGTTAAATGTTTGGATGATCATCGCCGGTCATAGGGGCGGCTTAACTCCAGTGTTAAACTTCGTAAGGTGGAGTAGCGTAATCACTATTTCTGGATAAGCCGATCTAGTCCAGATAGTAGTTTCATATCAAGAACTTAATGGAAACGTTTTGCGCCTTTTTCCTGTTTTGACAGTAGTAATTTTAGAGCTTTTTTTCGCAGCTAGAAGGATTTCTGCATTTTCAGGACATCTGCTTCTGTGAACAAGGGCTAAATTAATAACCTGTTTCTCCTGGAAACAACTTCATCCTGTTTTTGTTAAAAGAGACTGGTGTTTCTTGCTACAGGGAACTATAGATTAGTTCATAAAACCACCAGACTACTAGTAGGCAGTCAAGAGATTTTATTAGATCAGCCTTCAAGTAGTCCGCATTTTAGAGGCCACCACCTCATCGGAAATGTAACAATCAGATCTTACTTGTGTTATCAGCGATAGCGACCGGTAGTTCAGTTCGTTGAACACATTTGGCCCGAGACCGAATAAGTGTTTGTGAATCCGAGGAAAGCATACTTTCATCCTTCTGAAAAGGAATGGGTAGTGAATATTTCGGCTCTCAGTAAACACTCACTCTTTTTGTGCCAAATATTTCCATCATAACAGTCAGACGGAAATAAAAAGGCATAGAAACAAACACTCTCCTGGAGAATGTAACTCAGTTTGAGAGGAGAGGGGTAGCATTGGCATCGTCCCTCAGAAGAGGGCCTCCTCTTTGTTGTCATTCTTCAGGGGGATTTACTTTGTAAATATAACTTGGAACGGACTGATAGATGGGAATTTACGCCCCCTAAGTAGACAAAACAGCCAGAAAAATGCCGGTGAAACCAGTCTGTTGGAGTATTTAATTAATTGAGACTCGCAGAAACACTCACTGAGTACACTCATCGAACGACAAATCAGTCACTTTGCAGTTTTCAAGGATGGCTACTTGTCATGAAATTGAGTAGAAGGTCGTTCCATCAATTGCCACAGAGGGCACTGATTCTCTTGGGGTTTGTGTAACGTGACAGTCCAGTCTAGGTTAACTAGATTTCTCACATCAGGTCACATGAAGAATGGGACGGTGCAAAACTGAAGTGGAATGTATGCAGAGGTTGAATCCACTTTAAACTTGAATGTGATTACTGTGGTCTAAAACACACAACAACTTTAATGAGTTTATGCACTTGCATGGAAATAGTGTCACTTTACTAACCTGGGTTAGTATGACAGCTTGAAGCAGAAATACTAGGGTTTTGTCTTCACCAAAGTGCTTTTTCGAAGATAGATACCAACCTGTTTTTCAGTGGACACTTTCAATACCATTTTTTGCGTGTTCTCCCCTGCCTACTTACTCGCCCGAAATACCCTAACCCGTCGTAAATAGTCCAAGCCTAATAAAAAAGGATCAAAATTTTAATTAGTCTCCCCCGGCTTAGTAGAATGTATCTCGATAGGTCATACGTAATTGTGTTAATTGCCCAGTTTCTTTGTCTGTGGTTTGAAATAAGAACATTTGACTGGAGGTTCCACTTTGCAATATTACACACACACACACACACACACACACACTCACCCAGTCTGTACACTGTATGCCATCAGACATCGGTAAGTGGACGTAATCCAGCAGACCGATGGATGCCCCAATAGATGACTAATTATGTCAAATTTGTAGGATCCAATTATCCGAGGTCCGAGAAACACCACCATTATCGCCATCGGTAGCAACAGAACATCAACAAGTGCTTTTCGCATAATCAGCAGTCCTGAGTTAATTACCCTACGTGCGCACTCTTGTTATTCGCAGTTGGTGGCCTAGAAAACACGACCGGATTTCACTGGGGCTTACGGGTGGGCGGACGACGTAAATGCATGCGACAGCTGTTCAGCATACAAATTCACTTCCAATCTCTCGGCTATTAATCGAGACTAGTCGATCGATATTCGGCTAATTACTTCCTTGTGTGCAGTTCACTAATGAGGGCGAGGATTTAATTCATAGCAGACTGTTTTTAATCATGTTGCTATTTATTTTATGTGGGTTCCAACAGGAGTGGTTTCGATATCATTTGCGCTTATCTACGTGGAATGATAATCCGTTCAATGAGGCAGTAAAATTCCAATGGTCGAAGAAGTTAATTTTAGTCAACATTTATGAATTCCTGGTGAAGTCAGAGTCTTAATCATAAGAAGAGGTTGCATTTTTTTTTACCGAGGATCATCAAAATGATCTTATCAAACTTGTTGCGGAGGAAAGAATTTAAGTGTGGAATTCATAGATAATTGTTCATTGCCATTCAATGTGAGCATATTCTCAAGGCGCTTCAGCTGGTTCCAGGTAACCACGAAAGTTCCATGGACACAGCTATCGCTTTAAACACCTTACAAGATGCGTTTGGTTCCTTACGACAGACCTTATGGAGTTAACCAGGGTATGAATTCCCTGACCTTTGCCAGCTTCTCACGGAAACTTGCACTTTTAGAAGGGTTTCATTGCTGTTTGCTTTTTGCCAACAGATCATGTGATTCAATCCGTATAATGTATAATGAAAATACAGCTATGGTTTTGGGTATAATTCTGTGCTGGGGGATAGTTTCTCCGCATAATGTTCTTGGTTCCATTGGTTTAAATTACTTGATCAATATTCACACTACATTAAAGCGACTTCTTGGACTGTTATTCTCATTTATCGTGTAAAGTGTAGTGCGAATGTTCAATTTTATTGATTGCAGCTAAAAATTTGTTAGATAGTCTATTTTTCCTCGTAGAACTCATTTTATCTATGTGCGTAGTCCGTTGATGAATTAAAGTCCTAGCTGTGAGTCAGGTCACTATACTGATTCTGTTTCTAAGAAAGCATTCATATGATCTAAAATGGCATGGAAAAAGGAATCCAGCTTATCGTATGCTGACGAATTCCAAACAAACAGATTGATAATTTTCAAGTATTCTATGGGGATTAAAATGGCAGTATGAATATTTGCGAAATGGCGAATTGTGCGATTACCCACAGTACAGATCCGCCTGGCTTGGCATCATTGACCTTACAAACGTCATATACTTTGTGCTACTAACAGCGTGTCAGTAACCACCGCTCAGCGGAATTCAACCAAGCCAGCTTGAGCCAACCGTTCCAGCCGGTTTGAATGATCGATGTTGAACACATTTAGCATGGCAACTTTAAGCTTAAAAATGTCGCCGTGAACACTGCGCACCGACGGGACAATGTTGTATGCGAAGTTAATGTTCCTGTATTTCTCCGTTCTTCTACATCCGGTAGGTCATTTTGTATTAGGAACACAGGTCATTACAAATGGTGATATTTAAGCCACTTGAAAACAATAATATTGCGTAGGGTTGTCTGATTAGCCTTAGGTGGTAATTACGGTTAGTGGACTTTTTGGGAGGAATGTGTCGCACCGACAAAAAGATTATGAAAAAAAACTGTTCTTGGAAGGAACAGGAAATAAATGCTTCATTATGGAAATATCAGACAAAAAGTTCCATGGTTGCGGTACTACTTACTACCACCAGTGGTGTGGATCAAAACAAAATACCCAAACATTCTGACAAGTGTTAACAAAATCTGAGTATTTTTCTTACAATTGTGGTCTTCCTGGCAATGTGTCACGAAAGTGCTGACCTGAGCAGGCATTTATTAGTTTACCCTGATTGCGGGGAATCCATATGAGCATTTTTATAGTAAAAAGTGAACTGCAAGCGTTTTGTGTCCCCCTGAATAACTTTGTTAACACGCTAACTCCAAACTTACCAACATGCCGTTTCTCGGCTCTGTGGACAGAGAGCCCTGGGCCATTTTTATTAGTTGTATAGGTGATTGTGAAGAGCTGATCGTTCCGGATGGTACATTTGTAGATATCTCTGGGTGATTTTCTTCGGGTAAATAGATAGCTGGTATGATCTGGTCTAAAGCGAAAAAAGTGGACATGGACAAAAGTAGATATGACGCACTCAATTCACTAAATGTTTGGCTGAACTCATAGTTCCAGAAGGAATGTTGGAAAACTCAAAACTCAGTAACCGTTCGATACTATGTTGGAAATGTGATGGGTGTGGGAAACCTACATATTTATTCTGTTACACATACATCAATGGTGTCCGTCACAACGGAAAGGTTTTGAAGCACTCAAGGAGGGTTGGCGGATCAAACAGAAATCAGGATATGCTGGAAATGATAAAGTGACTCCTCTGCTTAACTTTGATCTTCTGCTCGCGGTCGATCTCTCACTACGAAGCCTTATCATAGTGAAGGAGGCCATGGTGAAAAGGTCTGAAAAGGTTTGCTGCTCCACTATCACTACTTTAAAATTAGAGGAACGACATTTAGCATCTTCACTGGTAATTTCAATGCTGCTGAGAATGCAACAACATTAGGATAAGTTCATAATGATGAAACATCTACAAAAGCTTCCACTGTAAAAGCACACATGCAGCTCGTGGACAAGAAATGAAGCGAAGAAATCCCGCTTGAATATTAGTTCATTTAACATGAATGATTTTCAGCCGTAAGTAAGAAAAGAAAAATTACACGCACACATTTACAATTTCTTGTCAGTTCGATTTTCCGGTTTTAGCTCAACCAAAACTAATTGGATTAGAAAAAATTTAATGCAGTTGTACGAATAATTTGTTGGAAAGTAGCAGTTGAACCTATTTTGAAGAGTTCCACTTGAATTGCCAATTTGCACACTTGTTTATTTTTGACGAAATTCGATGGATGCGATCTCAATGGTTATACTAGTATAACCATTTTGGAATACAATATCAAAACAGACTCTGACACTCCCTCAGTTATCGTTTTCAGTGGTGCCGTATATTTAATCGTTCATTTGTCGACTGGCTAACAAAATCGATTTTTCAAAGGAACCACTTTGTTATCATCCACATAAGAATGCAACCTTAACCAGATGCTGACTATACGAGCCATCACCGAATGTTGTGATAACTACCGATTGTGCTTCTACATTACCATTGAAACAGTGTTGCATAGTGCCTTTGTTGAAGTATTCACTTTCTCGTACATCGGAGAAAATGAGTCTGAACTATGATGCGAAAGCCAAAAGTGGCCTTAACAACAAGGTTCCCCATTAGCGGTGTAAAAGAGTGGACATATTTTTAAAAAAAAAACAAGCAACTTATAAGGATTGCATAGTGTCTCGCCTTTGGAAAATATTGTATTTGACATTTCTGGGCTTGATGGAGCACGAGTGACCGTTTTTGTTTGGTTAGAATTTGTATTTCTTCCCGATAAATACCATTCTCTGCTATCTAGCACTATTCAGGGAAAGTGCTTCTCACTGGAATTTTTAAACAGGTTTTCTAGTCGAAAGCTTATTTGCTTGTAAAAAACTTCCCTTCAAATTAGTACTAGCCCAAGCCGTACAACGGATAAAGCCCCCGCTTGTTTTGTCTGTTTAGTCGAGGAGTTTAAGCAGCTAGAACAAACCTTTTTTATTCAACTTTTGAATTTTTGGCCTTACGCCTGCTGAAGGAGTAAGTGTGGATCATATTTCAGCGTTCGCATATGATGATGTTGCTTCAAATTTTTTCCCACTGTCAGGAATATTCAAGCCCTAACAATGCATATCGATTACCCGTCATGGGTAATCAGAAAACACTACACAGAACGCAGTTATCTTGATTGCCAGTCTGTCACATTAGGCGAGAAGTGACCGTTTTTGCGTACACCGAAACCGAGACTGCTTATTTGTGTGCAAAGACGTGTTTATAATGCTTACTGTGACTGGTATGTGTATTTTGCTCCAGGTCGCGCACCGCATCCCATCAGACCGATGTTGTGTGATATTAATTCGTCCACAGCGAACGACTTGTCTTTTAATTATCCTGATAAGACCTGTGCACCCTCACTGACGTTGGTGTGTGTGTGTGGACCATTTCGGCTGTCGTCTGTCACGGTCTTTCGCTCACACAGTAGCACCACGGATCGCAAAAGAAAGAGATAGATAAACACTGCACCCAGCCAGCAGGTTTATGCGGTTTCTATACGTGGTGGTGTAGATATAAATGGTGCATTATAATCTAAACAGGAGCTCACGATTTTCCCTTATTTGCTCGCTGGCACGTCACCAACCCAACTAATATTGTCTTCTACAGAACACAAAGTATTTCTACTCATCATCATTTCTAAGAAAAGGTTGTCAGGCTGCACAGATTCGCACGCATGCACAAAACGGTGGAAATGTTTACTGAAGAATGGGCACAAAGTGGTAGGTCGCTCTCTATGGGTGTGCGGGAATGTGTGCTTAAGCGTACTATAACTATCATGCGTTCCACAATATCTAACCGTATTTGTGCACATCCTTCTCTGTGGCTGTGCGCGTGTGAACATGAACACGGGGAACGAAGTCAAAAGCGGTGCAACTAAACAACGCCAGATGGAAAACTCGAAAGTATCGGCAGCTTTTTTCCCAAGAGAAGATAATCAGCACCTGGTAGCAGGTAGTTATGGTACCAGTAGGCGGGAAGGGGGATGAAACGAGTGAATTTCATTAAAGGACGGAACACAGATGACTGAGATCATGGCGCGTTTGAATAGCTGAATTGCAACTGCCTAATGAGTTAAAAAAATATTCACTGAACAAACTGGCTGAATGGCAATTAGTTGAAATATTCTCACTTGTTTGTTACTTATTTATCAATAACATGCATTTGAGAAGAACACTTCCGTTACATCTTAAGCTGAATTTTTACATCAAGAAACTAAATGGGAAGCCGAGCGAAACCAAGTGGAACAGTGCAGTCAGTAGAGTCAAAGCGATGCTCACAAGCTGGAAGTCTTTCGTGTTTGACAGCCCAGCTAAATTTGCTTCTGGATATAGTCCAGGGATTAGGTTGAGTGAGCCTTCATATATTCTGGTTTGAGCGTGCTGATCCCTTTAGCCTTCTGTGAAGCCCTGGAATTCATAGTCTGGCCGAATTTGTCAGGTGAACAAACCTCAGTAAACCGTTTAGGCCAGAATGCCAAGAGGAAAAGACCCACCATCTCCGGGGTAATTTAGTAGACGATCCATACAAATGGAATTTTTCTGTTTCTCCTTTAGAAGAACGAAACAACTTTGAGGTCAACTTTGCATTTTTCCTTAGCAGCACTCGTGGAACTGATCAACTTACGCTTTGTATTGATCATCCCATGATTGCTTCAGTAGAAGTTTCCCATGGGGCTACCTGAGAAGTCTGCATAATCTTTCAAAGACTCGGCAGTTCTAGGTAGGAACTATGCAAAACCAGCAAGCAACTTCCCCGTACATTAGAGTGGATGCGAATCAGACCCGCAGGCAACCATATTCCTTTGAACTTGCTTGTCACTATTTTTCATCCAGTTGAACTTAGATGGATTGTATACGCTGACCGAGAGTTGGTTCATTCACAAACAGACATGATGGTATTGGAATACTGATCCTGTATGTCTAAACTTAGCGTAGTTGGATTGTGATTTCTTTGTCACAGGTCTTAAAATGTAACATCCTAGTCACCGTGCAGAATGAGATATTCCCTTCTCTACAGTGTGAAGAACAATACTCAAGTTCATTCCAATTAAACGGGTGTCACAAAACTGATAGTACGAAAGTATCCCAGATGCAGCTTTTGAACAAGGACAATAACTCAATGAAGGGGTAAGGGATGGTTTGAATACTCTACCTCTTAATAAAATCAGACGAATGAATACAATTTCCAATGTTAAACAAAGACAATACACTGATCTTGCGATAGGTTTGTGTGTTGTGATAATTCTGTGCAGTGCTATAACTACACATCATTTCCATGTATTTCTCCGTGCCAAAAAACCAGGGAGTGTGCAACCAGACATAAAGCAGCGAGTTTTATTGCCACAAGAGGTGACAGGTCACTCCATCCCAGGAATCTCACTTCCTGGGACACGATGCATCTTTGGCACTCCATCAACAGACTCCTCATCCTGGGACTAAATAGGATTTCTCCCCTGGTATAAGCATCGATAAAGCAACAACATTTCCGCGTGTGCATCAACACGAGCATCAACTTGGAACCAACGGTGGGAGGCCTTCATACTACCTCCGATTTCTAAAAATGGAGTGACTTAAAAAAGCGGAAATTATTTTGAACTATTTATGTTCGTACTTGGTACGCAGTAAACCATTCTTTCTTTTGTGATAAAGTACAAACACATTTTGAGACCAACCAGTGAAATTAGTGTGTTAGCTTACTGTCCGCATCTCCTTGCGGCACATGAACGAAGCCATTAGCTGATGAAAGAAGTCAACGATATTTAGGCGAAACGACGGGAAGCGGCCCACAAGTTTCTGGGTTTAACGTTCCATTTAGCTTGCCTGAGGTCATGCTAGTTCAGTATAGCTAGATGTAGTCCAATAGTTATTCATCCGACAATTACAATCAACCAAACGGGAGTCGTACCTGTGCAGGAGTGAGAAATCGAACGCAGTGTAAAACGCATCAACGGATAACTCTTATTTCTTTTTCCACCGCTCATCGGATACTGGCTTGATTTCGAAACTACCGACAAAGTGATAGTTGACCACCAGGATAACGATGCATCTCCTGTGTATCGGAACTAATTTCACTACACTTCGTTCATCACAGCCCTGCTCTTTTTTGACTCACAGAACTACAAGGATTATTAAAGGAGGCGAGTAAAGCATAACAGTAGAGTGAATGCTACTACTCGCGGCCACAATTTTTAAGTAGTTGGTGAATTTTTAATTGCATCGTGAATAATGGTTATAAGACCAGTCCATGATTACGTAACTTCCGAATTATTATTTAATATCAGGGCGAAAGATTTTGGTAAACCATTAAAAAACTGATTTTTACAAGTAAAGACACTTACAATATTGAAAGTCCGTCGAAAAGTATACTAAGGGTAGCTGTTGGCAAGGCAGAGACAAAATTTTGCTGCTGTGCACTTAAGGCATCTAAGGGGACGAGTTGGAAATTTGCGAAAACTGGAATTTCGTTCCGAAATAGCATCTCAGCCATATTGGTGATTTTAGTCACCATTCGACTTCTCGCTTAAAAAACATTATGGGAAGAGGTACACTTGTGCAGCATTGTTTAATCAAAGTAAGCAATTGCAATCCTAACAGGTACGAGTCACATCCATTCCCGTTAGACTTCCGTCGAAGTATCCACATATCAATGCCACCTACAAATTGTTCTATTCTTAAACTGACAAAGGTGTCCCACTTATTGTGACAGTAATTGCACACTGTAGAGAGACAAACGAGGAGCTGCTTTCAACACGCAACACACTACTCACAGAATTGCTGAAAACTCTCTGAAGTGGGCCGTAATAAACGGGAGATCCTGCTGAATTCAACTGGGTCTTCTGATATGACTGAATTCGTGTGCGAATGATATTATGTGTCAAGTTGATTTCAATTTATTGACTGAGCACTTTGCTCGCCAGCACCTGCTCGCACTTTTCGCCCACAATGAGCACATCTCATAACGGCGCTTTTTGCGTGATAAATAAGGTCATACATAGTGACATATGTATATCACACTTAATTTCAAAGTATTTACTCCTTCCGGAAGTCAAATCTCTTAGTTGAAGCATGGCAGAGTGAAATGATGAAAAAATACACCTGCGCATATAGTGATTATTCGCACATAGCTGCCTTGGGTGTACCACCTCTATGTTAGAATATCTGTTGATACAGTGTTTCAGAAATGGGGTTCCTCGTAATTGAAATAACAAGGAGCACCAGAACTAATCTAATTTTAGGGGAGTTAGGTTTAAATTGGCAAGGAGAGTGTTAGAACACTGAACGTTAACTCCTGATGATCAGCATGTCCAGACCTACTGCCTCATACCTGGATGGATGTAGAGTAGAAAATTTGACATTAGAATTTGCGTACACCGATCATATGATAGTTTATACTGACGTTCAGTGGATAACTTCATAAAGTCCAAAGACAAACATCCCTAGGAGGAACTCAACGCGGCCTCAGATGCAGTGGGTGCGAGAATTAGAAGTAAATTTTTCATCCATTAATCCGCGGGCTAGGTAAGACTGCGTGGACTGGTGGGTCAGATCACAGTCGACAGCTCCTGGCAGGTATCCCTGCTCCACCTGTGTCAGGTATTTGATCCAAGTGCTCAAGGTTGAGAACCATAGTCACATTTACCAAACTTTCTCTCGTCCATGCCGCTGTTACCGTCTTATCCTTTGTTTCTTGTCCAAAAAATCAGTAAGTGGGACAACTATTCCTTTTCGAAAAATTTGAAATTTATGGACCAAACCACAGGTCCCATTATACGTACCTTCTCTCCAAGTGGGGCAACAGAGCTGTCCGCCTGCTCATATGTGTTTTATCTCCAAACCTTCTACACCAGAACCAACTCGGTCATACATCTCAAACCACACGAGACGTGTTCGGGTAAACCCATTTCTTTCTTCGGTTCTTTGGTGATCCCGAGTCGGTAATTGTGAAAATTTACGATACACGCAAACCTATTTTGTCGCATTGGTTCTCACGAAACATTTATCTTTTTGATGTGAGTTTTTCTGGTCCGATAAGAATCAACTCAACTAGTGAAGCGTCAAACGCTTTTCGTCTATCAGTTAAACATACCCCTGTATGGCTTCCGTGGATAATTTTTTCGATAGATTCGGTCAGTTATATGAATACACTATTTGGTCCATTAGGTCTAAAACAGGCACAAATATCTGCAACGAGGAGCACTGGGTAGTTTCGAAGTTTGAAAGCTTTTTTCAGCTTTATTAGTCACCAAAAACCATGTTGGTTTGTCGTCCAAATATGTTTAAGTTAAGTTCTCCCTTCGAAAGTAAATATCTCAAATGGCGCGATAGCCCAGGTTGTTAGAGCGCGAATGTACTGACCGGAAGGTCCGTGGTTCGAACACGACCTCTGCCACACTATTTCATCTGTCTAGGCTTGGGCAACCCGGCAGTATCCCAGCCCTCGTGCATGGCAGCTAGGCGTCGAAAGGGTGCTACAACTGAACGATCTCATGTGGGTGCATACAGGTATTGCAGTTGTTTTGAAAGTAGTTTTTCACATTTATCGGTGTCAGAAAACAGTTCCATCCGCTAAGTTTTCTCATCAAATTTGTTACTGATATGAGGCTACAATCTCTTTCTGTTGTTGACACATTTAGAGGAGTGTTCTCAGAGCAGTGGGTTGTTTGTATTGATGGTGCGAATGTTATTTTCATTCCTGAATCAAATACTTGAAAAATTAAAACATTTTACATTTGAGTATCCGACAAATCCGTTGTGTGTATTAGAAATTTTATCGACTTTGACAGCATTTCCCAAACCCTTATAGTACGGGGCATTTTTGAATTAACCTAATGTAATAACCAGTCACAGTTCAGCAACAAGCACTGTTCCGCTTTTTGTAAACTAAAAAAGTTACCACGACACCCTAATTTTTCAAAGAACCTGAGTATAAAACCTGTTCTGAACATCAAATGACATTCAAACCTTATAGGACATCTTCGAAACTGCGCGTAATCTGAAATTCTCTGTTTATCTCCCAGAGAATGCTGACATACTTTTATGAATCCGTTTGCTTATTTATCATATCATTTAGGATGATAAATCATGCCGTATGACAAACGACTGTCCTGAAAACTCAAATAAATTTCGCTCCCTTGCCTTTAAGCTGCCCTTAAAGCAACATATTACGACCCAATTTCAACAAAGGTTGGTTTTTCAGCTCCGCTACACGTCACACGCAGTGAACTTGCAAAAAATCAATGCAGGAGGTGATATTATTCTCGACCAATTAAACCCTCCCCTAATCAAAAACGAAATTTCTGTCCAGTGTCTTATCGTTATATTTTTTTCGAAGGATCCGGGGTATGCAAGAACATTTTATTCTACCTACTTTTCACTCACCGTTTAAAACCCCACTCAGTATTTATCAGGATTTTCTGGGATAACTGTGGATATCGGTGTACTCTATGTGTGGTGCAGTGACTATTCAGCGATCTCAGCGAAGCCGTGTGACATCTACTTCTTTCTTTGTGGTGAAAGCTCCAACTATGATATGTATACATGTTGTGGTATCCGCAGTCTCCTACAGCACACCTCTGGTTGCCTTAGCATTAAAAATTAGGTGCCAATTGGCTCTCAGAATGCTCCCAATACGCCTCAATTTGTAAGATGGGTCCATGTTAACGGTAGAATCCTTTGAATACCAGTTGAATCACTCGTTTATGATGTCCTTTAATTAAAGGTGTTGAGCAAAAGCTATCTCATGTATCAGTTGTTGCGACATTCAGTATATCACAGTAGATTATCTTGATGAAAAGCACTGTTCACAATGTTGCAGAAGACACTTGGATAGTTCAGGATCAGATGCTGTAAGGGCCAGCAACTCACTTTAATAGGCATTTTATGCGTAAAGTAGGCACATTCGAGGAACAAAGTGATAACGACAAACAAAGAAAGCAAATCACCAAGATGATGCATAACATCGTATTTCCGAATGTGTGCAGCATATTAACATGGGAGTGGGTGAGCGACCGAGCCGTTCAGTTGAACTGCAGAAGCTGGAAGTGCATCGTAAGTGACCAATGGGGTTGGAAAATGGATATTAAGAAATATAACTGAAAAGTTCGACTGGATTCATGCTTTAAAAGTAGAATATTTGTCTATGTATCCTATTGATGTCAACAGGGAAGAAGCCGGAGGATGGGGGGATTTCCAAGGAAAAGTAAACACAATTTTGATGCAAAACCTTGCAAAGTTCAAACTAGAAAACATTTCGGAATGAACTTAATCTTGTCTTAAGTCATGCATGGGGCTTTACGAAATATACTCTGCATAGTATGGATATTGCAGAGTTCCCTTTCAGAAATGGGTTCTAGATTTAACGGATGGAGCAAGTCCAAAGTTTTCAAACATTACAAGTGTTGGTAAATGACTCTTAGGGGAAATTCCATGTTTTCAGACAAGTCATTTTGACAGACCAGAAGTATTGGCTTACGTGAAACCAGTGCAACTATTCTTATATAATATCAGAGGAAACCACGGTTTGGCGGTTTGCATTCACCCTTCATTCATGGATTTTCATGATGTCCCTTTACCCCTTATTCTGCATATCTTGTTCAGACTGATTGCTAATGCAACCATAATTAGAGCAAATCGGCCGATAATCGTTTTGTTGAACGTGATAAGTTTATCACCGAACCCGAAGTATGTTCACCATTATCGTAGTTGGAAAAAATCAGCACGAAATCATTCGACTTAGTCAGTATCTGCTGAATGATTTCCGCTTTGGATGCCATGGACATGCTAGCCACAGGGTTAGACATGGACATCATCTGATGTTTTTTTACTGTTCAGGTTTTATGCTGTGCAAAGAAATTCAACACAAATCCAAATAGAGCGAATCATCCAAACACAGGTCTTCCTTGGAACACGGCCTGAGCTGAGGAACTGGTGGCCTGTCATTCTTCCGTCACATGAGCCAGCTTATCTTACAGAGTGTTGTTTCCAACATCTGTAATGTCCTTTGCTCCAAAAGTTTTAGTCTCTTTTGCACATAGCCACAAGGACCTTAGCTGCCAGTGTCAGGTCACCGAACCGCTTTGTTAACTACATCCTCGTTGTATAGTTCAACTACCCATTGCATGCATGATTGAGCCAACTATCTAGGTCAAAGTGAAGCTAGTTTTGATGCCAGAAAGTAATGCGAGATTAACTGATCATCAGACACGCTCATATCTGTTTCTGTAGATAATTTTGTCTATATTTAGGAGAAGTACCCGCTTCCAGGCTCTTAAGAACAAAATGTGATTATATGTTTTTTCACTGATAGTCCGTGCTTTGTTCCTCGGGCTTTGCATTTAGTGTCGTTGACATTTGAAGAGCATTCCAAGTATAATGCGCCAAGTTTCATTTGTTGAACGGAATTCTGGTAAATTAACTGTAATTTTGTTTATTATATATATACATATATAATACATTAAGATACTCCGCACATTCAGGATGTTTACGTATACAACAGGTGACTCTTCGTACCTACTGTTGCACAGACGAAGCTGAATATCGCCACTTCTAACTTACTTCAGTTTCACACGGTTAATTCATACGGTTTAATTCTAGTAGATGAACAAATGCCGTTGACGGCACAGTGTGATTCCGAACAATGGTGAGAGCCAAAATATACGTAAATGCTATTTTGGATTATTGTAATTTAACTAAGCATGTAACGAACATGAAAAGGGACCAGAGGTTTAAGTATTCTCATTGCTTCATTTTCTAATAAGCAAGCATTTATTTAACCAACCTTTCAGTCCGATTATGAAACTCTTTAACAGTGAAATAAGTCTAGCTTGCTCGAGTGGCAAAAGGTTGTGCGACATCTTATTATCCCTGGTTCCAGTACCTCCAACTAGATGCTTTGACGCACAAGGTTTCTTCAGGTTGATTCAGAGGCTCAGCTATTACAGTAGGTGTGGAATTTCCAGTGCCATAATCCTGGCAGCGCTTGCGACAAAGATAACGAAGTTGAACGTTTGTGGGTCCTTGCATCAGTGGGGAATATGATCTACCCCAATGTCAAGACAGAGTCCTTTGTCTGGAAACTGGGTAACCTTTGAAATGTCAGGTGGCTTAAGCTGGTCTTGACTAGCATGGTGCCACAGAAATTACCGGCTTCTTCCCATGACAGTAATTTTGTCCGTGTGTACGGGCTGGCAGGTGCTATAAACAGACAACTAGCCTATCCGATTTCTACCTAAAATTAGAGATTTGTGAAGCTCAGTTAACACAAGAAAAACAACTGGTTTACGTGAAACACCACGTTTTAACGTCACCTCAGACTGCAGAATTGTGCTGATGATAATTTGTACGATATTTCTTTCTAGAAGGAAGTTTATCACAGATTGGTACTTGTATGGAAACTACTTTATAGATGAAAAGGGTTTGGAGAGGAGGCATTTGTATACAATAATTTACATGGTGTTTTCTGTACCTTGTCGTCATGTTTTCGGCAAGTGTCTACGGTTGCAGGTTGGCGCCTACGTAGTAACCGAATAATGTATTGAGAGGGAGTTCTACCGTGAACAAAATACAAATATATAATACCCCATTTTCTGTCAGGTCTGGTGAGAGTTTTTTAACAGTCATGTAGATGCAGCTTAGTAGCACGACCCATCATGTGTGAACTTCTATCGTAGCATCAGTTGTAAAGCGCGGAATACAGTAATAGGAGTAGGGTAATTCTGGCATACTTCGGAAGAAATAATCTCATCTGGTGACCTCATTATTTTTAAGCTGACGCACTTGTGACGTAACTTCATTTGATCAGCACACAGTAAAAAGCGCGCTTTGAGTCATTATCGACTACAATGTGAACAGTTCTCATAGGCAGCTAAACACTCATACAAAGGCAACTGGACATACCCACAAAAACACAGGCACCTGAGCGCACACATTAACATTTGTTCGTTGGTTAATTGCCCGACCGTGTCGCTGATTCGATTAACTCATTATGCTGGTCAGTGCAATTAGCAATTGAAATTAGCCAGTAACAACACCACCACCTCTTTATCCCGCAAGACAGCCTCCGCAAAACAACGGAAGCAGACGAAATTCCTCCCTTCCCACCCAACGCACGATGATCTGTCGATGCGAGATGCGAGGTAATGGCATTTGGTTAATCAGCAACGAATTAGCACGCTGCCGCGTTCGCTGTTCCGCGTGGCGCTAAGACCGCCATGTTGGTCTTGCTAAGTAAATTGCCAAAGGGAGAATGGAATACAGATGAGCTATGCAGGCCGGAGGATGGTGTCAAAGTTTGTAATTAAACGAAGCCCGGCCCACGCAAGAAACCCTAGCTTTGATGGGGGAGGAGTAATATTTTGCGCAGCTGGCTCGTTTCATGATGCCATACGACATTCGTGCAACAAGGTGAATAACGAAAATATAAAATGCCGGGTTCGACCGCGCCCTACTTGTTCAACAGGGACAGTTTTGTGCTCTAAAATGCTTAGTTAACTGAGTAGACGCTAGAAACCTGACTCATGTATACAAAGAAGCAGAGTTCTGAATCGATCGCCTCTGGTGATTGGTGGAATAATGTCAATAGAACAGTATGCGCCAATATCGCAGACGGTGTATGGAATTGGATGGTGATCGTCCTTCTTAGGGTTCCTAATGTGTACATTTTCGTTAAAACAGTGTGAATGTGAGGACAATCGATACATTCTTTTTCAAAGCAAGCACCCTATCACCCATCTGTGACCTGCCTCAGCTCTCCACTCAATTAACTCTAAAAATTCGACTGAAAATCACTGCAGTTCGAGTACATTTTGAGGCGGAAAGCCCACCGGATATGAAAAGAACACTAATATTTGCACGTACTACTAACCGAAGGATCACATATTCCGGACGAAAGACCTGCAAAAAAGGTCGTTTTTCGCCATCTCCGCACCTCTTCTGCACATTAAAATAAATACTCCTTACCAATACAAGAAGAATCAGAATACCAGGTGTCAAGAACTGATGTTAACCACCTACTAGATTCGACTATTTGGAGGTGACCTATCAATTTCTACAATGCAAAACAAACATCTATGTCCACAAACGTCCCTTTGTGTTTTCAGAGACATTCGCTCTGGATACTCCCTCTCAAGGAAGACAGTTCGTATTTCAGAATTGGGACTACCTAACCAACTTATTTATTTTATCGAGGTAGTCGCGGGGATGACCATAAGTGAAGAACTAAATGATTGTTTTCGGACAACTTAGGACGTTCTGTACGTTCAATAGGTCAGCATGGTATGGGGAAATAACCCTAATAATAATCAGTCTTTTGGCCATAAAAATTCTCCTACCAGAAGTAGAAACACTAGGCTTTTTTCTTCGGTAATTCGGTTGTACAATCTCTAACAATTTACAACCTAAATCATCAACTCGTTACTCACATTTTATTTATTCCTGTAGGAATGAGCTCGGATGTTAACAATTTTATATATTGCAAGCAAATAGGAACATCCCATATTTATGCGCACCTATCAAATGAAAAGGTTTTAACTAATCTCAAAGTCGTGAAAAGGTGTGAAACGTAACGGGCGCACCGGAACTTCCCCTAACATTGCACCGATTATGATTTGTCAGTGAAGCTGTCATCAATAAATTGCTAAGCTCGATGGACAAACTATCAATGGGCGCCCGAAGATATGTAATTTCCGCCACCATATTCCTGAAGAACTTCAAGCCCTTTCCTAATAAAAAGTTGTATTTCGTCGCCATTTGAAATGTGAGGCAGAGATCTTTGGGAGTTAGCGTCAGAAAATTCTTTTCGGAACAGCGATGTGCTAAACATCGATCACAATGTTTTACGGATATGTATTATCGGATACCAACCCAGAGCTCATCAGCTTGGATCACACGAGATTCGCGGCATGGGTTATCAGAAGTCGGGAAATTCGAGCAGAAATCCAAAACTGTTCGGATATCGATGCCTTAGATGAAGCGGAACAAGCCGATCAATCTCCTATATTTGGTGGGAATCAGCGCACTAGTCTAGCATAATAATATTTCGTGATCAAACAGATCGGACAGAGTTAAGTGCTGTGAGGAAAACGTGGGTACCTTGTGAAGACTCTCATGGTTCGAAGATTCCTTGGACAGGGTACCACGAAAACGAAAGATGTCGATTGGGGTGGGGAAGCAAAGAGGTTAACAGAGGTAAAAGATTACCAGTGTATTTGTATCATTTAAAAAGTGCACCTTCGTCCACGTCTTTTTAAAGAGCATGGTTAATTTGTGAACAGTGCACGGAATTTTAGTACTCATAATAACGAAGTAGACTAATCCAAATTAGTCTATGGCAAGCACTGATACCACAAGGGCACTTGAGACTTCTTTATTTTCAGGATATCCTGACCCGCCTAAGCGAAACTGTGTCCCAATAAGCAACTATTTTGATGCATCCCATAGTTACTCCTCCTAAAATTTAATTCGTATCTTTCCTATCTCCAAGGTTATCAAATTTGCTTCTATGGATTTAAAGGCTGGAAAGCTGCAAGGTTTAGTCATGGAAGGTAGGTACAATGTCAAGCGATACTGAGGTTGGAAAAATAGTCATAAAGAAGCCTTGGAGTTCACTGAACTTACTTTGTATCTTTGTGAACTCTGCGTCTTTTAGTTGGGCCATCTCCGGCGAATACATTCCGTTCATAGGCGGAAAATAGTTACTCATCGTTACCGCGCATGTTGATTCATCGGTACTCTGAGAATTCCCGCTTGAAATCTGTGGTTGTTTCATCGCAACACTGTCTAACATTTGGGCTATTAGGTTTGTCCATTGGTGAACTGATCCTTTGAATTCATCCAGTACCCAGATAACCTCGATGCCTTCGCGGCAGGCCTGAACGTTGGAATGACATTCGCTGGTGCTGATCCAGTGGGTCGACTGCAGGGCGATAAAGAACCAGATTTGTGGACGTTTTGGCAGAAAACCATCTACATACGTCGTTTGTCAGCGATTAGGTGTGATTGGTCCCTAAACGCTACATTTTTTCCAGACTTGAACATCTTTTAAGCGGGTGTTAAAAGCAATTCCCTCAATGGATGGAGGCTAGAATTTTTCTGTTTTGAACTGTTTGATACTTGCTGCAGAGCGTAGCCGTGAATACCAGACATAGGATATTAGTTTCACTTTTCATTGACCACTGATGACGTTTTTGGTTGAAGCCTTATCCCATCCAAATCAAAAAATTACTTGTATGCTTTTTGAGATGGACTAATTGTAGAATAGGCTCTTTTGATGGTTGCTGAAAGGTCAAATTGGAGCCAAAAGACCGCCGACATAAGGGGTTGTAGGTAGTTAAATCTAGGTGGAAACATTCGGAATCTTCACAGAGAACGTGTTTTGATTTTGCGTTGTTTGATGATTTATCACACTCGACATCAGTTAGGAAGTATTTAGAGTTTATTCTCTCAACAAAATATAATTACATTGCCAATAACTTTATTACATAAGCTCGTGATTTATTTAAATAAAATTACGATAGAAACGCCTACCAGTTAGAGCGCACGGTAGGTTTTATTCAGTATTTGCGAATTTATCAATGGGAATTATCTGAACCAATAAAATTTACTTAGGGACAAGCTCATGGATAGCGTTGATGGGACGGTTGAAGTGTGATCATATCAGAGTAGCGTCAGCAATACAAATGGACCAAAGGCGATTATTACAAATGCAAATTCCTTTTTATGTCAGCACGCATATATATACTAACACTGAATTTTGAGAGCTACGATTGTCGTTAAGTTCCCCTTATTATTACCTACCACTTGTGAGGTCAAGCTGAAATTCCACACTTCCGCCCAAATAAATTCCACAGCATTTCGTCAATCTTTTATATTTATTGCTTAAATTTACCATGGTCTCAGTTGGAAATGGTTCTCACTTCTTCTCAATTATCATTATGAAAGCTTACGCTCTTTCGTAACCCAAATCAACTTTAATTCACATCCTGAGCATAGGGTTGGTATGAAGATATGCATTATTAACAGAAAATAACCGTAGTTTTAGGGCTATATCAAACTAACCAGAGTAACGTCATAGTCATTACCATGAGCTTGGAGTAGCTATTCATGTGGCAGCCGGTAATTTATCGATTAAATTATGCACGAAGTTTGCAAGGTCGAGCTGTAAGTTAAGGACTCATGATGATTGCCACCAATTAATGACCTCTTGCTTCGACATGGTGGTGCATCCTGTCCGGCTGTGAATAAAGAACGCTGATTATCCAAGGCCGCATGGTCTTTTGGGATGACTTGGACTTAATATTTCCTCTTCAAGGTTTAATCGCCTTATAATATTCCGCAGTACTTGACGTTTCTACTAGGTATTTGAAAGCTCTGTTGAATTATGGCAAAGGATTTATATCCTTTCTCACACAATGACCTTGCTTCGTTGTTAAAAACCACCAAGTAATGGTCCCTTAATTCATATATATTATCCAAATAATTTACAGGGTAACTATCAAGGTCAGAGCAACGAAAAACTAAGATCTGATGGCTTTACACAAGACTTTTCGTTGCGCACTCGGTCGGTCCACTTGGTAGGGGTATTTCAAAAATTAACTGGGCTAGCTTGATGGGCGTTGTTTTTCTCGTCATTCCACCGTATCGGCTAGAAACCCCTTTTAGGAACTGTATCAGTGCCCCTGTAGGTACAAGTAACAAACAGAAGATATCGCCAATCATATGAATGAGTTATGTAAATAGGAACTATGGAACGAGCAATTTACACTGTCTTTGCTCTGCTTGTATTCTGAATATGGTGATTTAGATCTCACATGTGGACGAGGGGCATAGTTTCTGTATTTGGTACGGTGTCACGCGGAGACTCACTTGACGCATGATTCTTTGTTGGTGTTCCAATGAATGCCAATGTGAAAGAGCTTTAGCCATCGTTTCAAACTGAAGCGTATCCTCGTACTCCTGGCCCGCCTCGTTTGAGCACCCGGAGAAACATCTGTACTCAACATGTACCTGAGTTAACATGTGGGACAATTTGCGTATTGTTTCACTAAATTTTCCCGAAACAGAAACAGGTCTGATTTCGTGATCCGAGTCCTCCACTGCAGCTGATTCTCGTAGCTTGTCCATGTATGTAAGGGACCATGTAGCAAGCTTGTTCCACAAAAAGCTCCGCGTACTTACCAACCAACTGAAAAGAGCCACCGCTCGTAAATGACGACTACACTGGCAGTGGATCCGAAACTTGTGTACAGATGTGGTTGAAACGTCGCAAGCCAAACAAAGCAGCTGAACGTTTGATGTTGAATGTACATTGTTTTGTCGTTGGACTTGTCCATTTTCAAAAAGCCGTATGAGTTCCAAATGACTTTGTGTTCCAGTACCACCTTTGTGATCAGAAACGTTTAGACCAAAAACACGTAACTGGTTTGCTGGGCCACCTTCGCACACATGTAACAGGAGGCTCAGCCGCTGCGAATGCTTCTCTGTCTTACAATGCAGTTGAAAATTTGCTTTCAGCGGACTTTTATAGGAGCACAGGCGACAGAGCCAAAAGCCACCAGAGTGGGTGGTGATGAATGGAGTCATATGGTTCTGATTTAGAGGTATGCGGATGCGTTCTGCATGCTTCAGCAATACATCCAATTTGTCAGTGGTGAATGCAAAGCAGACTTGGCAAGCGAACGGGTATGGTGATGACTCGGTGAGTTTTGCAACAAATTTTTCTGTGCTCAACGTGTCTTCGGAATTACAGTCAACCGATAATTTGGTCATATGTAAGTATCCGTTGTTAAATGCAGCAAAATCCTCTTCATCAGTTTCCGATGTCAATGACTCCCTGGGAAAAATGAACGAAGATTTGCCCGGTTCCCCGTTTCGACGTGGAACACATGGGTCACTGCTTCCGCAAGGGGAGATTGTGTCAACACTGGCCTTCTGGACATTTGACTGTAAGTGCGTCGAAGGCAACATGGAAAAAGCTGGATGAGTGTGTGTAGAGCATGTGGGGGTCTTTGTCACCGGTTTAACGCCTGTCTGCTCCAGCTCCTGTTGAATTAAGTTGATCACATTCGATTAGTATCGCATAAAACAAACACATTACCATGAAAAAAACTGCCCACAAGGTTGCTGAAGACTTCCCGACAGCCCACAACCAGTTTCGCCCTTCTTGAAGCTCATCCGGTAGTCGCACTCCCTTAGTTCCCGTCAAACTTATGCTATACTTGAACCCAAATTGGACCGATTGCGATAAATACACTCATTTGCAAACCATTTTGTTTTTCACGGGGACTGAATTGAATCTCTCGTTTAGTATGTTGCGTTTATCAAAGAATTAACTGTAGTGCAACGTACATCTACTTGCACAAAATCTATTTTAGCATAACTCCGTTTCGCTACACAACATGTTGCTCCTGTAGACAGTATTTTAGTTCATCATTTGTGATGAATTCAAATGCAAACACCGGTGTGGGGAAAATTCTTGAGGTTCTCAGACTAGACATTACGGGATAATTCAGCAAATTTACTGTCACAACCCTCAATAAACTGTGGAACCCCTCCTGGGGCTTCATGCAACTTGCTTCGCTAAAAATAATTTGGTATTCGAGTCCAGTTTCCTTTGTTGAGATGAGGCTTAAGTCAAGCCACAAGATTAACAAGGAACTGGGGGCTTGAATCGCTAAGTTAATTATCCAAAATATTGTAAAAGCCGAAAAATTATCACCATTTGTCTCCATTCTGGAGTTCATCCACCAAATTTTATGCAGTTCATCATCCGCTAGATGCAACACAATGCATAGCACTCAGCCAGAATTCATAAGGGCTGTGAATGGCAAATAGATTTATGTGTCAGGGGTTCTTGGGTCAACCTTACTGGCTTCATGTAAGTGTGGATGGCTCTTATCGAAGGAATGAATCCTGCCTAACAATCGAAATCTATTGCTTTGCGATTCGACAAGGGATGAATAACATGGCTAGTTCACACGACACAGGTGGGCAAAATTCATGTCGTGACAGGTCGATTTGATGCTTACTGGGCTAGCGTGATCTCGATCAAAAACACTCCTTAGGTGGTATTAAGAGCAACCGAATACGAGGTGAACCAACATGAGGAAACGCATGCGTATGAGATAGGGAAACAAATAACCTACCTGGACATTGTTTAAATGTTTGTCCGACTGTTGATGAATGGCCAAATTTCCCTTTGTCGTTGTCGAGTAATTGCATATTTCACATCGATATGGCTTGTAACCACAGACGTAAGCTTCTCCGCGTCCCAGTCGTGGGTGGTTAGACTTTGTCAGGCAGTATGGACACAATCTGTTGAAACTAGGTTGACTGTTGGCGCTGTTATTTCCGATGAATATTGTGAGGGGACTTTCGCTACTTTTGCAACGCACTAGCTCACTGGAGGCCATTGGGAACAAAAGTGCAGTGGCTGATAATGAAAGAGACAGGATTGAACACGTAAGTTGGTAAATCGGCTTTCTGAACGAAAAGTCGGAATTGGTGACAACATAACTTGTGCTGAAGTATGGGCACATAAATTTGGAACGTATTCGGAACAAATCTTGAGTGTTCTGAAATGGAGCGTCCGCTAAGAGATGAGGTACAGCATGTTTACTCACCTCGGCGTAGGTCAGCAATCAGGGTCTATTCCACTGCATTAGATTCATTCACTGTGGTTAACATATTCGGACCAGGAACATCCTTCACCATTTGCAAACACAGTACTATTTTGACTAGCTGTAAACGGACTATCAGTATATTTACTCTGTTAATTAAGCGTCATCGTCTTTTCCAACTCATCTCACCTAATAATAAACATTTGATGCAAAGCAGTCGGTCGCGGGATACAACGCTTTTAATCACGAATCCCCATCTGTTTTTTTCCTATTTATGTAGTCGCAATTAGTTTATCCAGTTGGTAAATTTTAGTGGACCTTCTCAGAGATGATTCTAGCATTTAGACCCTCAGACAAGGCATTTCAACTCACGTTAGTAATATCTTAGACCTATTCCCAAGACGCTTCAGAAACTCGTGTTTTCCATTACTCGGACAGCTTTTGCGCGCAAAACAACCCACTACAAAGAGTAAGTTGAAGGAAAAACTGGTCGCGAGAATAAAACAGATGAATGAGAATTGTCACGCCTTAAAAAAACCAACCAGTTAATCTTTGCTTACAAAACTACGGTCGCAACGTATAAAACCATTTTATTGAAATGTCTAAAATGAATGACGTACTTAGGAAATTTGTGGTGATTTTAAGGATGCAGTTCACCAGTGTTGCTCAACGTTTCCACACTATTTAACTTTATAATTAACTGAATCATACTTGCGACCTCATCCTAATAAAATACGATTGTGAGTAGTTGATTTCACGTGGGCAAGTGGTTTAAAGTGGATGTTGCTGCAGCGACCAGGGTCACTCAGTTATTTAGTCAGGCAGTTTATCAGCCATAAAGTGAATACCATGAGTTTGTTAATTCCAGCTGTTGCAGGCGTTATCGCCGGAAGTTTGGATAACGTATGGCATTGGTAGTATGTTCAGTTAACTCTGCTCTAAGAACTGAAGGCAATAGCTTTGATAAACGAGCGCCACTGGATGCATGATTGAGCAACGTATATTAGCATCATTTTCCCCTAGCGAGTTGAGTTCGAGGGCCACCGTTCAAGGAGAAGGAAGTTGTCGACTCGAGCTGACTTTGCCAGCAAGTGTTTTATTACTCCGCTGCTAAGTCATACACTGTCTGCTACTCGACTGTTCCCAATATACACATGGCTGGGTGAAAAGAGCTATGAGTGGTAGGTGGTGCTCTGGCGTACGGGGTACCAGCATAACTTATGAAGCGCGAGTAATTCATCTATCGCTGAAGTGTTCCCTCTTCCCATAACCACATGGTGCACTTTATTGTGCTTTGAATACACAATTCTTCAAAGATTAGCAGTTTTTGTACCTCCTTTAGGGATTAGAAGCTACATTTTTAATCCATAAAGAAGTATGGATCAGTATATACACTGCCCTCAACAGACAAACTGACGTCGCCTCGCTGACATAAGTGTGGCGGGTTTGCGAAACATCCACGGACATTCATGATTTAAGAAATAATCTCATCTCCAGCCAGTCCAGATTAGCACATTTATACACCGAATCCATTGGTTCTTTTGCAGCCATGTGATATGTGTTTGATTTCACCCAGCATTGTAGCAGTAATTTAAGCTGCAGATATGAAGCGATCAAATACCCTAGGAGCAGTTCGATCCACTACATTTTGGAGGCAGGCAGAACAAATTCAAGCGGTGACTCAAGCAGTAACGAAGTTGGAGAGAAATGATTAGGCATGTTGAGACAAGTTGAAGCACCATGGTGTGGAAGTATGGATAGAGACGCAAAAATTACTTTCTGACATTCTTCGTCCAGTTATATTATGGATAAATTACGTACGTTTGAGAAGTGATAGTTCGTAAAGTAAGGCACCTAACAGTCTCGAGTTGATCGGGAAAAGGCACGATACAATAAAAATTCACTTGAACGCCTTCCATAAAATACTGGAAAGGTTATATGATGGCTGCACTTACACCGAATAAGTGATTGTCTCGACTGACTAGACATGTCTTTACGATTATTTCACACATCAGTTTTGCTGACTGCACGAAAACCGCGATTTACAGGTCTTCTGCATTTACAAATATTTTTTATACCGCATTTATTTTCTTAAAAATTGAACTGCCTCCAAAAACGCTTCCAAGTGTGAGATTTTGTTTATTAGTGTTACAAACTGGGCTGTTTAGGTATGGGTCGACGAGCCAACTGCAAACAAGGTTCTCTATTTCGACTGCTCTAACACGGGGTTATCAAGAAACCCGTATGCCCAACTAAAGGGAGGTGGAATGTTCAGTGGTTTCTTCATTGAGTTTTCACATTGACATTCAATCCAATATATTCATCCGGTCTCGCGTAATTCACTGTTGGGTATGAAAAAACCCAACTCTTTCAACAGGGATCGCCAAATGCCGTCAGGTATCATGTCTGGATTTATCAGCCGAATATCGAGGTCGATGAAGGCCAAGTAATAGATCTATCCCCTTCGAAACTCTCTCATGAATCACTGAGGGGTTCTCAACCAAAAGGAAATGCAACTTTCTACCTTGTGGGCAAACAAGTGATTATGATGTGGTAGAAAATGATAAACAGCTCTGTTTCTTAATGCAAAAGTTGCTCTTAATAGTCACTCGAGGGTACCGGTAGGCGTGATGTTTCAGAAGTGTTCCGGGCACAGCTGCTTTGTGATGTGGCTTGAGCTGTCGCTCAAGTATTGAAATGATGGATGTAGTAGGTAAGTAGAACAAAATTAACGAACCTGAAAAATCTGCTCTGTGTAGAGTGAGTTCTTTAGTCTTCCCAGTGAAAATAAGGAGCATTATTCCAGCCCCAATGGTCACATAAAATTTCGGTGTGTGCCAAAGAGAAACGTGAAGTCTTAGTATGAAAGACTGCACTTTACCGCGTGGCAGCAGGACCTGTCAAATCCTACCTGAGACACGTTAACCGGCTGTTTAACTCCATTCGTTCATTCTTTTACTAACACAAACTTGCATTCAATAGCACAATGATTACTGCTTGGGCACAATATCCACAGCATTGATAAAAATTGGTCTTTGTTGCGGGAAATCCTTCCCTATTGTGTTTTGGTTTTTCTGAAGACGGCTATCGCTGAACAGTTTCAGAATATATCCAAGATATTTTAAATTTATTGCTTCCTCTTAGCATAGCTGACTGCGTCTTAACTGGTTTACACGGAAGAGCTTCGCCAAAATGTGTGAGCTGTAAACTATATCGCGTATGAAGTGGACCTTTAGCTGTCTTCATTTATGCATTTTGTCGGATCGGGTTAATTTACAGTTGGTATATATATATATATATATGATACATGTACGGCACAAGATATCACTACGGGTAGAATCACTCAGTGGGTTACAGCCCAAGTGAGAAAGGGGTGGCCGTTCTTCAGGGACCATCAGATAATAGACCAAACACCCAAAAGTAATAAGCCATCCAATAGTGTCCTTTTGTGAGAGGTGGTTTCACTGAGGTCTTACGTTATTAAACGAAGAAATGTTTTTATATAGCTCTGACTGGCTGATCCCAGGATTGTTTTATATTGTAGTAAGTTTACCGGTAAATCTATCCTACTGTTGCTGTTCATTCAGTGACATTTTTTCGGCGAAATGTATTGCCAGAATGCAAAATCGCGCAAACACGGTACTCATTTGACCACATACTTGGGAATCATATCAGATGAGGTGAGTTGCGATTTAGAAAAATCAGCCATCTAACAGAACGATATCTCTTTGAGAGGGACAAAACCCTTTATAGTCCTTGGGTACCCCTTGTGGTCATGCAGAATGCTCCTATTCCGTATGAGGTTTTCAACAATAAATCCTTGAGAAATCCAATAATTATCCGTAGTGTGAAATTTTCCTTACTGAAGGGCAATTCATTGAGTGTTTTTATTGTGTTTGATATCGCATCTTCATTTCCTAGATGAAGCCAAGCAGCATCCATTCCATAAACACTGCTTTTATGTTTAAACAGAGCTTACAGAAAAATCAAAAGCAGAAGCGATAGAGCGTTGCATTCAAATGACGTGAAAATATATTTTGTTGTGATTCGGTACGGTTTCTCTGTAAACGAATATTATCAACCTGTTTTATGTTGTACTCGGTTTCTACTTCGTTCATGTTTCGAAGTGTCAGGGCATAAAAAACGATAGTTTTACTGACCGCTTTGCTGAGCTCTTTCTCTTGCAGACTCTCATCCCCGCTAAAATTCCTTCCCAACAAGAATTACCGCTGCACTTGGTTTTATCGAGTGATGATGTCGATTGATCACTCGATCATGAGATGTTTATGAGATAAAAACGAGTACAATGGTCTCTGGTTTACGGTGGATTAGGGGATCATTTCTACTCATTAATTTAATCGCTTTGATGTATTATGGAAGCTATGCTGCCGGTGGTGAATTTCTTCCAGTGTTTGGGAAAGTTGAAGACGACCGAAAAAATACGTTTCATAACACGGAGATTAACAAGGCGCGTCACTAAAGAGAGAACATTACATCTTACGTTTATTACTTGCTGGTAGACGTGAATTTCGGTCGAACTAATCTACAGATAGTATATCTTGAAGCATGAAAAAGGTGGAACTTATTGCACCTGGCCAGCAGCGCGGTTGACCTCCTCAGCGAGGAACTTACCCATGAGGTCACCTGTCTGACCAGGGTTTCGTAGCGGTATCTGGGTCCATGGCCATCAATGTACCGTTTACTTAACCTTTAGGTTCCAGCATTTCGAACCTAACAATTTTGATACAATGGATTAAGTAGTTGGCACTTCACGTTTTCAGACGGAAACCCCGAACCCGAGTGCTCTTACGGTAACAAATAAAACCAAGAATTCAGTTGGCTGCACCTCTCAATGCACCAACTAACTGAAAGGTTATTTGATTCAATATGTTCGCGCTAATATGGCAGCTGCTGTTCGCTATCACAGCTTGACAGTTTAGACTGACTGCTGGATAAGTAGTATAAAGTAGGGAGTAAATAACAACTTTTTGGGCCAGACGTATGCAATAAAGTATACAATAAGGTATGCAGTAAGGTTGGGCAATAATCGGAGGTATTATTAACAATGCAAAAAACATCGTGTTCCATTAAGAACGATAGTCAATGCTTTCCAGATTCGTATCTACGGGAATGAAAGTTTTAGTCAGGTAGTTATTAGGTGATCATTCTCCGTACGAACTGTTAAATCTGCCGAAATCTGGCCTCCTTCTGGAACTTCAGTATATCAATGAGGAATTACCTTGGGAATAGAAATGGAAATTCAAATTTTGGAACGCTACTACAGTTGATATTGTTGTTGGCCTAACACTGGCTCAGTTCGTTCTGTATATTACCGTCAATTAATTTAACACCCACTAAATTAAAGCTAGTCAACAATTTTACGCAAAAAGAACCGAAAAAAGTGACTTTTCAAACGCACTTTCACGGGCGATGAGGATGCATAGTGTACCTCACAAGATCAAACATCCCGAATTCTCTTCAGGTAGCTCAGTACTTCAAGGGGTTCATAAAATGAGGTGGAAGCATAGAATTCAAACTGATTAAGGTTCCTTCACAATTTTTCGCTCAAATTTACTAATGATGCTTTTAAAAAAAAGAAGGAAATGAAATAAAATTTTACATTTTTTCTATCCTTTACTCTGATCCGTATTTTTTTATTGGCGGTAAAAGTTTGTCTTCACTGTCCTGCAAGGTTATAGAGACCACGTGCAAAGGTAGAGCAAACTCAAAACTGAATTTCAGAGCAGCTTCTATGTTTTGGAGAATGCGGAGTGGTGGCTATAAGTTTCAGACTTCAGTTTGGTCATCCTTGAACTGAGGCAGCTTGAATATGGTTCATGCTAGAATTTTCTCAACTTTGGATAACTTGTAAGTTCGTATAGTTCCACAGCTCACGTTTCGTGAAAAGTTTGAAGCAACAGGATGTAAAGTTAACATACGAATACGAATGGTGTGAAAGGCTCACTGGAGCACCTGGTAGTGTGTATAAAGCGCATTAGCTAGCCAGACTCCACAGGGCTATCAAAAGGCATAGACTGCTGTAAAGCACGAGAAAAGAAGTCATTTTCATCTGCAAGGAACACCTAACGGCATCATGATGAGTATGCTTGGTTATGGGACTGCTGTCCAATCGAAAATGACCGGAGTATGATTTTCTGAGTTCCGATGCTTAGAAATGGTGTTGAAATGAGTGTTTTAGGGGAATACCAAACAATCCTGAGGACACACTATTTGTAGGGCTGCCGAAGACTCGTCGACACTCAGCTGGATACATTTGACTTTGCATTCAAATGAAACTTGTGTGCAAATAATAGTATACGTCGAAACCCTGCGGACAGTTTACAACTCAAACAATTTTCCAGCTGATGTTACAACTGTAGTTCACCTATTAATCGTGGCTCAACCGATTAGACTGCCTTTAGTTCAGTTTGACCCAGTGAAACTAGTGATCACTGTTAATCAAGATTGGGTACTTCAAGAGCGGGTACTTCCATTGAAGAATGTTTCCAGCACCAGAGGCTGCGTTGGTTGAGACATGTGTTACGTATGCCGAACCATCGTTCGCCGAAGAGAGTGCTGTTTTCCATGCTTAATTCAGAGTGGCCAACCCTTGACTTGGCAGAGGAGTATGAAGGAGATCACGAAACGCTTGGGTGCTGTCGGTGCTACTCGCCTTCCAGGATGGGGACCGCGTGGTCCTCACTGTGCCTGGTTGGAGACACTACAAGATATGGCTGCCAACCGATGTCAGTGGTGTTCTTGTCAGTTTCTATCCAGATTGCCTGAGTGAATGTCTGGAGGTGTAGGTACCTCAGAATTATTGTGTTAAGCTAGCACTAAGTCAATCCCCCATCCAACTTTATTCTTTTCTTTACAATAAGGCTTTCAAATAAGTCATGGTTGTACGGCAATGAGGAATCGGTGTTGAACACTGATGTCATGCTGTCGATGATGATGATTCTCTTAAACATGAGTATGTAACCTGTGGAATTAGCAGCCTGTTTGGACGGAGTAAGACAACAATACTGGTCAGAAATGTGTAATGACTAATTAACGTTTGGTTACATTCAAACGAAACTGAGGGCGATGCTGCCAAATGAAAAGTCTCTTTACTCAGATCAGGAGCTGCCTACTCTATTTTTTGGACAAAAATTCACTCTTCTATGGAGAGGTTGTCATAGCAAGTGTGGTCATGAATCGCCCCATTGTGGGGTTCTGAATGCGACAGGTACATCTTGTGCCATTGTAGCAAGCCTAAGTGACTGTAGTCAGCTCATAACACTCCAATCAACAGAAACATGTAAAGTTTGTAAAAACACAATAGAAATCCAAGAAAAACCGTATGTAGAAGCTCTTTTCCATGAAAAATCTCGGAATACGTGGGCTAATTATGGCTACGGCTCTGCCACCTGATAGGTCCTTAAGGCGTTGATAGTATACGATTAAATTAGATATTTTCAGAGGAGACTGAAAATGTTCAGTCGTGGAGAGATTGCTTCTTTGAAAGGCAAAATGCCTTTGAAAGGTCTCCATAGGGCTTTTCTAGGTGTGCACATTCAAAATCTCAAGTAAGCTAAACTCATTATCAGCTTCATTACACCTGATTATTTGAGTCGATGAGATCGAAGAATACGGGTTTGACGCCCAAGTTTCGGTGGACAATTCGCTTTTGGTTGACAGGTGATCTGTACAGTCAGGATAGAAAATATTATTTTTCAACCATCCTGTTAATTCTCGCTAAATGGACGCATAGGATATAGTCCTTTCTTTACTTTAAACGTAATAGTTGACCAGCATTATAAACGATAGCTTTCCTCAGTGTTACAGTGCCCTGTGGAAATATGTATACCAAACTTTCATAGAATAAATTTATGAGTGATAATGAATGATGGTGAATGGTTAATTCGAAGTACAATTATACTGAAAGCAAATACATATGAAACTTGGAAATCAGATGTATGAATCACGTGACTCACCAGCGCAGCGATGATTTGAACCCCAAATGACGTCAGTTCAAAAATTCCTGTTCAGTTATTGGTATATTCGGGCAACCTGTTGAATCTGACTTGAAAGCATATAGCAACACCGTGAATACCATCTCTTCTAACCGGGCGTATGCCTTCCGCCTTTGATTAGGAAGTTGGATGGTGCACACCTCAAAATCGGTTTACTTTTGTAACGCTGTATGCTTTGAACTGTGTGGGTGTGTATAGGGATGAATTACAAGCGGCGTGCCAGGCCGTGCGACAGTGTACGACTGTTTATAACCGCAAATACTTTCGTATTTAGTAGGATGACCGTTACCGCGTATTGGCGTTTATTAACCCGTTTCTTAACAACTAGCTTTTTCCGCCTTCTCTGCTTCACTTTCTGTTTTGTTGGGCTGTTGAGTGCGGACGTGTAAAATTAGGGTGTGAACAGGTACGTGGGTCTGAGAGAGACCAGTGAACGAATCCCTGCGTATCGAGAATGAGAGAGTGAACAGACCTTGTGTGACAACAGAGATCAACGGATTTCTAGGAACAACAACCAACTGTATGCGTTAGTTTGTGCGTGTGTGATTGGCGGGGTGAGGAGTGGGAGAATTAATTGGCTGCACTCCGTCCCGACTGGGAGCATACCGCGCATCCTCGTCACGGTAAATAAAATGAGTTTTAACACAACTTGACAAAGCGGGACGAAATATCGTTGTGCTGTGAATGTAGAGGGTGTGTTTCTCACCGAGGGGAGAGGGGATTGTTTTCAGGACTAAAAGGGATGGAAGCATAGGAGTGCACCCAATAAAATCTTTCCTTATGCTGTTGAATTGTTCTTCCACGGAGTGGCGAGTCAAACGTAAAGGATTGTGAATTATTTGTCGTATTAGGATGTGATCGGTAGACGAAATTTTCGGGGTTTCCTGGCTATGGTCTTCTAGAAGAAGAACTGTTTAATTAAAGAGCGGTGAATCCACACTGAAATAAACAACAGAAGAAAACCTAAACTGTAGAAGACAAGTCCTGCCCTATTACACTCAAATATGACCACGGTGAAAAATATGAATAGTTGATTGTTACAGATACGTGACTGCACGCTCCATTTGTTGCAAAACGCTACACTACAGCTAAATAGGATTGCTGTTGTGGAGGTAAACAGAGCTGGAATCTAAGATGATGATAACGTAAATATGTCTAGCTGATTATCGGAGAGAATAAAATCCTATCCAGAACTAACACCTGTCGGCAAAAACAGACTTGCATAGAACGCAGGTACATATCAGGTGTATTCTTCTCAAGCACCGTATACAATGTAGGAGATAGGGTCATGTCCCATCAAGTCCTGAAGAACTGTACTCACCCATAGGTAAAAGTCCAACGGAATGTTCATGAGAAGTATAGCTAGTTTGGTTAATGGAGCACACTAGTCAACGTGTTGCTGAAAAGTCATTGGTAGCATGAAACGGATCTCTATACCATGCATGATTTCAAGAAAAAAATACTAAAGTATCTCGACTGTTGTCCCAAGTGAAACATGAGACAGTTTGTTCAGCCAGTTCGGAGAATATCACTAACTGAAGACTCAGCTGAAACACAGTTGAGTATCTCATCGGCATACAATATATGGTGGTCAGGGGTGACGAAAAACGAGCTTCAAAGCTGTCTTGATTTAGACAGCATTATTCTCTTGTCCACAGTGCTCACCCACACAGTAAAAATGATGCAAATCGATGGTGCCTAGTAGACTCAGCATCCTTAGAAATCTCTCGGCCAACTCTTTGAGTTGATATCTACTGGGGCTACTAACAATGTTGGACCCTACATATCGTATAAACCAGTTATCGAATAATATTTATGTTCTTTTAGCCCTATTCAACCCACAGTGTACGGAAGCATCCTGCTAACTGCGTTGCCAAGCAAACTACACTACAGATTTGTGTTTACTGGGATCAACATAACCAAGTGGGAATAATGGCCTCCTAAGCCTACAAAAAAGACGCCATCTTCAATCACTGTTAAACGGTATACAAACGACAGCGTGTAGCGAACATTAATAATAGGCCAATATTTGTTGGAGATTTCATTCTTCAAAAGGTGATTGGCATCAGCTGGATGTTGAAAAGTATCAGCGTACAATATATCTTCTGCTGCACTGACTGTTGCTTTCTTATGTTACAGCACCTCTTAAATGTGACATCGAGGGTACTGGACGTGCCGATAACGTTCATTGGTTCACAGTATGCGCATTGATTTCGCAGTAGTAAACACCTTGTGGAGTAACTTCGGGGAGCTGGATTCAGCGTGAAGTCATCCAGGTCCGGAGAGAAACAGGTCGAAATATAAAATCGTCTAGTTCCTAACGAGATTGGAACTACATGCAAGCGAATTGTTGTGGATCGTTTCGCATGTACACGTATTTAGTGCGAAACTTCAGTTGTTAGATCCAGTCTTATGACTAGCGACCAGCGCACTTTTCTGAACAGTTGCATTCAGCTGCGCCTAACTAGTTTAACGATAGGACCGTTAGGTTTTGGATGGAGGTAGGTATAAAACGATTTTATTCATATAAATTTCCTTACAGTCGCTCAAAGCTGTTACATGGACCAAACGTGTTTTTTTTTGGATGACGGACGGTGGTTGAGTATATGTTGCAACTTTATTACGGAAGAATTTTTGATGGCGTTGTAAGAAAAGTGAATAATAACTACGCATCAAACTTTCCTGCATTGTCTTGTCGGTCAGCTGAGTGATTGCAATAGAGTCATAACGTCCACCAGAGGACGCGTTTACTGGGACAATATGTACGTCAAATACCAATGTGCGGAGAAAATCTGGTTATCTATTTCTAGAATGTTCTTGTGACTTTCGGGTTCAGTCAACTGAGGTCATATTATTTTTGTGGTTGGAACAAATGTATTATCAAAGTAGGTGTCAACATGTTCAAGACATATGGTTCGACTGGCAGTTCATACACTATTCAGGAAAGGGTGTTGGAAGTTGTTGTTGCTGACCTAGGAGCTTCTTCCATATTCTGATGGACGTTTGATTGGAAAAAAGCCGTTATTCAGAGTGTTGTGCGTTATTAAACCATCCACTTTACTGAACACTTTGACACAGCATACACAAACGGACAACTCAGTCTGCCTGCATTAGTTTCGGTCACGATATCTGCAGGTCAGACAGCGTTGACGATAACAAACATCTCAATCTTTCAAAACATCAACCGTTGGTTTATCTGGCTAGTTTTATTATTTGCACTCTGAAAAAAGCAACGCAACAGGCTGCTCTTGCTCCGATAGTGGACTCCCTCTGAAGTTACATCTGCTATATTCGCATGCACTACTGATAAGGTTGCTGAAAATTCTTCTACAACCCACGACAGGTTTCGCCCTTCTCATCGCAAATTAAAAATGAGGCGGACCGATCCAGCACATTCAGTTGCCTGGAAACATCACACACGAGAGATTCAGTTGGGTCCCAGGTAAGTCTGTCGCAAATGAGTGTATTTCGCTAACTTGTATGTGCAACGTATCAGAAAAAATATGAAGATCCTTCAAATGACTGACCCAACACTTTTCTACCGCTTGCCGATACGCACATCTAGTATTCCAGAAGCCGCTGCGAAACACTATGCATAGCTGGGCATCGTACTAGGTTACTGGGCGAAAAGTACCTTAGTTGACCAGATACCCATTGATAGCCGTCCGTTTGCGCCTCGTTTGGTAACCTCTGTAAAGGAGTCTCGCAAGCGGAAAGCTGATGTTTGTCCGCTTATTGCGTGTATTGCGCCCCAACCGACATTGACTCTAAAACCAGCAAAAAAACCTTCATGACCCCTTGAATAACTTGTTGTGGCAAGCAGATCTAAATGCAAAGGTGGGCAAACTTAGGGCATCTAAGACTCAGTTGAGATATCAACCTCGACTGGACTTGGACAATCACGATCGATTGATCCACCAGTTAGACTAGTTTTAGATTGTAATAACCTCAATTCCACAAACGGACCCTGTCCATTACCACAACGCTTTTTGAATTTCAGTAAGACAGCTGTGAGCATCCTCTCGATCGCACAAGAGCTGCGTGCCCTCCTGAGAAAATAATGCAGTGCTCGATTTGCACTGTGCGCACGGGCCACAGGTGGTAAATGTGTCACAGAAGTGCGCCGATTCAACCCTAGCCGTAGGTAAATCCGTTGCAACCGGAGGAGGTAAATGTGACAGTGTCAAAAAGGCAAAACAAGAATGATCTACATGTGTTTGAATGCTATACGTTTGTACATCTCGGCGAAATATTTAGAAAGTTCTCCGGTGTACCACTGGGTAGAAGCATATATCGGAGACAAACGTATGACATTTCCTCAAGAATATTTCAAATCGTCTTACAATTATTCACAATATCCGGTCATAGCTCCCGAAGTTTCGTGGTCTGTTAAGGCGAACACACCACCTCAAAGATCTTATAAGAAACTAGTCCACTGGACCAGACTATGGTGAGGCAGAAGGCCGCCTTCTGCTGATTCGGAGTAGCCTGTGTTTTGATACTAGTGTCCATCTTTTTGAAACCAAACAGCATTAGTTCAGCTTGTTGCTGCCAGTTACGGGATCAGATGAGGCTTACTTATTTATTAAAGGCATCGAGAACATCATTTAAACGCTAACACCGGTCCGGTTGACCCAAAGGAAGAATAGAATTCAAAAGTTTCCGTGTATAAATACCTGCTCAACTAGTCAACATAACGAATCGGTCGTCATCAGGCCAGAAATTCAGTTGTTCAAACTTTGGAAATTCACATGCACAAGGAATCGCGGAACGTGCGTCTCTGTATTTTGCGTCGCACCTAAAAAATTCTGTCAAATTTCCAGGATGTGCTGCTGTTCTTGTTGCAGTCAGCGCAGATTCATACACCTTCAGATTCAGCGCATCATTTTAACCTAGTGATGTATAGCGTCTGTTGGTAAGATGTTTGGAAGTTTTCCGGGTATTCTTTGAATTTCTTGTCTGCTTCTTCAAAGAACTCATGCAAAAGTTATCCTTAAGCAGCTGCTGCTTGTGCTGGCAATCCTATCCATGAAGTGAGATTTTGTCACCAGTTCTAAAGCTGGTATTTCTCTCACTGTAGCGGAACAACGCTCAGCGTCAGCGCGCTTTCCGAACATCATCAACACCAGCAACACCAGCTCCGTGCCAGGAAGAAACCGGCTCATTTTGGCCATTCGGCGCCGTCGCAGTTACTTCTTGCGTTTGCAGTATAACCAGGCCCACATAGAGCAATGAGTACATCGGCTTACTCCTGCGAAACCCATACAAGCACCGATCGTATCATCTGTGTCTCGCGCACACTGTGCACATCGAGCGTTGTTCAGATTCCTCCAGCTGGCACGCAGGTCCCATGCTGTCAGAGAACATGCACTACAACAGGCCTTGCGGTAATGAGCTTGATGTGGTAGGCTGACTCCATTTATGGACTCGAGAGACTGTGTGCACAAAGTCAGGTTTCACTGTTACTGTTGGGGTTGTTTCCTACTTGATGCTCAGGTTCTCGGGAGGCATGTTCAAATTGAGGTGATTTTGTGAAAAAATGGTGACTTTTCGGAATGGTCATATTTACAGAAAGTTGGGAAAACAATAGACAAGTTCTTCTAAGAAGCAATGAAACTACCTATCGAATTTCTGTGATCCGCCTTCAAACTAAATGTCAGGTATCTGGATTACTGGAAATAGTTTTTTGGCTCATCTTAAGAGAAATTATTTCGTCTGGCTGGATTATTTGGAAGTTATGGTACTTTCATCGAATGAATAGTACTTGAGACATGTATTTTGTCTTCTCCCAGCGTTAGTGGTAGATGGAGAATCCCAAAACTTACTGAAGACACACTTGCACACGCAACTTTTTTTACTTCCGCTGTAAAGATAACAATCCGGCAGTTGAGAGGATACACTTCTTTGCAAATTAAATTGATTTTGACTTGCAACCAAAGTAAGCCCCCCGTTTACGATATTCTTCGAATGTGTGTAGCACAAGGAACCTTCACGCATGAGTTGGCACGACATTCGAGGTATTACAGTATATTTTCTTGACTTAGTGGCTATTGATCCAAAGAAACTATAGAGACATCGCGCTTCTTACACAGTCTGAATAAGCTCTCTGCAGCCACTTTTTTGTACACTAGCCCATTTGCGTTCCTAGAACATTAGCCGTTTGGTTCATATATATGGATCCGCAGGTACAATTAGCATGATGAATCAAGTCTGACGTGGCTTGCAAGAGCGTTGGATCCTTCTTTAACGCCATTGAACAATAATTTATGGTAGACAAATTGACAAATTTTGTTTTTCAGCCAACTTAATCCCGACATCCATGCAGCTACTCCAACATACATCCGCCTTGCTTAGTTGTGCAACAGCGTTATAAGGCCAACCGATACACGTGAAATTTATCGGTGAATTGATTAGAGAGGCAATGCTTTAGTATTGCCTGATCTTCACATAGTTTTCATGCACACGTCTTCATCATTGTGGAAATGGATGCTGTTGAATGAGTGAACTGACAGCTAATTCAAGAGTTGTAAACAGTTTTCGATATTGACGTAACAACCACTCATAAATTTGCTGAAAACTCTTTGAAATTGCGTCTCTCGTTGTAATACTTAGGGGATTAGTCTTTGAAGTCGAATGAGGTTGCAATCTACCACCAAAATGCTACGGGAGTGTTGTAACATATGAACATTAACTTAAAGTAGACCATGTCCATGTTTACTATGTTAAAACGCAACAGATTGCGGACCTGGGCGGATATTTGGATGTAGGTTACACAAAAAATACAAATATTGAAAGAAATAGTTAAACTTCGTGCAAAGCAATGTATGAGCGCCCCTTGAATGTTTCTCGCCGACCAATACGTGTACATTATTTGAGAGAATGTTGAAGACCGGAATAGCTGCCTGTTTGATTCAGGTGTGCAAAAAACACTTTGAGCTAGGATACCAGATCAGATTGATTACTTTCCGTTTGCTGCTTGTACAATTTGCATTTTCACCGTGCACCTACTTAACTGAGGACATTATACTCTAAAACACCCCCTTAAAACCTCAGAACGAGGATCCTGAGTTTATTGACTGGTTCAATTATATTATCACCAAAACACGAGAAACGTATGCCAGTTTACGCCAATTTTGACGTCAGAATCAAAGAGCATTGACTTTACAAGCCGTATCCACCAAATAACCATGGAGGCGGCCCTACAGTATGGTTATGAAACGCAGCCCAGCTTACTTGAAGATCTGAGACATTCTCAGATTTTTCACCGCTACTGTCTTAGGAGTGTAAAACGCGCTAATCTGCCATAACACGTCAATAATTAAACTGTCCGTAGGCGAATGCTGGGTACTAAGTGGGATTTGCTAAAGTGCTAGGAATGGCTTATCAAATTACTTAGCTGAGGCGCGACCGCTGACCAACAAGGTTGCATTTTTCACTCCAAAGACTTGTTGACGAAAATTTTGCAGGGGATACACCATAATGTGGCAATAGAAAATGGAAACATTTACTGTCAGTCTGGATGCCGTGAAATCTTGTGATCCGAGTGATTTACCTTGCGTGCGGTTGGAGACTGTTCAAGACACGCAAGGCTCGTTCTCGATAGCGAGCTTTTTATCGCTTAGCCGGACTACCATGCTGCCTCTTGTCTATCGTTATGCAGTGGGTCTATTTTAATTTAGTTTGGCACAGCACATTAGGTCTATCTCGTTGATGGCTGTTTGTTCTAGAATGGTGTTTTTGGGACGTTCTTCCTATGGACATAGGTTTTTTTACAGGTAGCCCCAATTTCTCCTTTCTTGTCACTTCTTACTGTGCCCTTCTCCCCCCATGGTTGTGTGGCAGTTTTGCACCAGATTCTAATACTCTTGTGTTGTTGCCTTCAATGATTAGAGATATTTTTACCACCTAATCCTTATCCCGATTTACGTCTGCCTTGCTTTTTCGCAAATCGAGTGCTGCCCATCTACCCTGATAGCACATAGTCACTTTTTCTTGGTGCTAAGTTAATAAAAGTAGTTATTATCACATAAATTGCATATGGACAAGGTTCATGCATTCAGTCAATTGGAAAAGGTTTGACGTCGATTAGGAAGTCATTGTTTCAGAGGGGCTTTGTAAACAATAGGTATATTTATCTGGGCAAAGTCAATTGGAAAAGGTTTGACGTCGATTAGGAAGTCATTGTTTCAGAGGGGCTTTGTAAACAATAGGTATATTTGGCAAAGCAAAGTCTCGCTTTTGACATAAAAGCTTCATCAGGCCACATGTAAAAAGCCAAACATTGCCCAGTAGTAGAAATTAGCCGATTGTCTACCAAAGCCTTTTGAAAAGATTATTGTATATATCCAGAAATTGGTTGATCGATCTGTCCTCTCTCTTAGTGCCTTCTGATTGCATTACCTGTTGACTGAGGATAGGAGGATGACTCAACTCGATCAAATCTGTGAGTACGGACCAAACCAACTTTGGTGCATATTATGTTTATACGTTTATACCGCACTTGAGATGCCTGCAAAGAAATCATTCAACTAATACAATCCAAACCTAATCCTTGCATTTTTATTTACACCGTTGTTTAATCCGGAAGCAAACAACGGAGACCTGTGCAAGACTACTTTAAACCCTGCGAATCTACTGTCATCTTTCTTCACCAGCATGGTGGGTAACTTATAAACTCAATGGGGAATCACCATATTGGACAACGGCCATACATCTGTCATTAATAGCCTGGTTGTCACATCCAGAATGTCTCACGATTTCCAGCTTTACTCAACCAATATACATCAACAAGATGCTTAACGCGCATCAAAAACCCTACAAACCTATAACTTGTTCAACAAAGGCTTGAACAATTTAACTATCTTTAGGGCTTGGTTGGAATCCACAGTGAGATAAGAACCCACTTCTCCACGCAACAAATTGGGTGCACATGGGATAATGTGAAAAAGGATTAGTTATGCTAATGAACTCACATTTAGCGAACGAGTGCACACCAGGCCGGTTGAACAAACTTCAAGTAAAAACACCAAAAGTCCAATTACTATGGGGCTGAGAGAACAGGCGCTCAAAGAAGCGTGCTTACATTTTGCTGAAAGGGGGAGGATTCCGGAAAACATTAGTCAGGATAATTATGAAACTTGATGCACTGGTTGGGAAGAAAATCACCAGACGGGGAAACGGCCGTCATATTCCGTTTGTGAAGTAACCAAACGGAATCGAGTGATTGTTGGCGCAGAAAAATTTAATGGTTTGACCGACTTTCTGCTGGACAACAATTAACTTTAATGAGGACTATTCAACGTTATTGTGGATTGCTGTTTTTGTCTGCTCATGCTAGGCTTTTACGGAAGCAGATATTTGCGCAGCAATGTTGTGGAATGTAGGTAGCTCGGGTGCGCTGTTTGGTTGTTGGTCTGTTCGCCGAGCTTGGCAGTTGGATTGCAAACGTTTCATCACCAATCGAGGTGACATCATCAGTGTAGGGTTGAGTGGGTGAATTCCCCCTCTTCTGCCTCTGATTATATAGCTTCTAAACAGTATTTGGTAGTTCTGGAGACGGTCATCGTGTAGTTTGATTGGTCTTCTGTGAATCTCACGTGGTTTCAACCTCCTGTGTCTGGTTGGTTCGTTGGGTGCATTCAATTCGGCAGTTCTGTATGTGGTTGACGTGCTGGGATTCGGTCGTTTCCTTCTTGCTTTATTGGGTGGGTTTTACTCATTTGATTGGCCTTCTGTTTTTCGTGATTTTCTTCCTTTGACCCAATTACTCCGTTGGTTGCCGTTAGGTTTCTTAGCTCCGAGTTCCGTGACCGTGTGGTTCTTTCGCTCGTAACGGCTGATAGACTGGGGCAATGTCAGTCGGTACGAGCGAAAGAACCACACAGTCACGGGACTCGGAGCTAAGACACCTAACGGCAACCAACGGACTAATTGGGTCAAAGAAAGACAATCACGAAAAACAGAAGGCCAATCAAATGAGCAAAACCCACCCAACAAAGCAAGAAGGAAACGACCGAATCACAGCATGACAACCACATACAGAACTACCGAATTGAATGCACCCAACGAACCAACCAGACACAGGAGGTTGAAACCACGTGAGATTCACAGAAGACCAATCAAACTACACGATGACCGTCTCCAGAACTACCAAATACTGTTTAGAAGCTATATAATCAGAGGCAGAAGAGGGGGAATTCACCCACTCAACCCTACACTGATGATGTCACCTCGATTGGTGATGAAACGTTTGCAATCCAACTGCCAAGCTCGGCGAACAGACCAACAACCAAATTTACGCAGCCTCAAAAATTTATTTGCAGTGATTCTAGTAAAAAAAGACATACCGAGAGTGGTTTTCAGCCGACAGTCCTAAGTTCCGTCTCTTATTCTGGTGCTTAGACTTGACCCTCTTTTATGTAATTTTTGGCGAGGTCAAGCTGACGTTAGGCGCCGGTATCCACTTGCATATCTCTTGAAATATGCATTAGTCCAGTAACTTTCTACTGTGTCCGTTAGACTTCTATCCAGGACCAACCTGGTAGGAGAAACTCTACGGACGTTCAACGTGCATCAGCCAGTAAAGCTCAGTAGGTTAATGAGGTATGAAAACCATCGCCAAGCATAAAAACCTGTCATCTCAAGTTACATTATTCACAGATCTAACGGATAATTGCCAAGTCAGGGCACAAGATTCAAAAGCTGCCGCATCATTAAGCCACCATGAGAAACACATCTGGATCGGCCATCACTTGCGCGTTGAAAGCAAAACAACCAAACTAATAAAAAAGGACTGATTCTTTCGGTAATTCAGCGACTGTAAGTTTGCGCAGAATTCGGACGCATGCGGCTCTGTAAGACTGGTTATTTGGTTGTCATCAAAGTCACAAGCATATCTCATCATCATCATCATCATCATCGATAGCATGACATCAGTGTTCAACAACGACGCTTCACTGCCGTACACAAGCAAATCTTCAAAGTTCAAAAAGCGGAATGACATTAGTCCTGATCACCACTCTCCTACTACACCATCCTTCGGGTGTCTTTAGCAAAAAACCATATGTTTACTGGAATACATCCCATTTTGAATAGTAATGTAGTCGGATGGTACTTGGCAGCCTACGGGATGGTGGGGAAAAGTGTTGTATTGCGCCGGGCCCTAAGGAAAGTCCTAGATGATGCTGGTGCTTCCATGATGAGCCATCATATTGGCCAGCAACAGATCTTTACATGCATGGCTCCCGTTGTTATTTTCATGGATCTACGTGAGCATAGAGATCTTGCACGCCTTCTGCTTCGTTGCAGCTAATTGCGTTTAATCAACTGTGAGCATGCGTTTCCAGATCTGTCTGTAACACTAAACTAAGCTGACGGAACACGGAATGAAACATACGACTTGCGTCGGGTCACATATGCACCAGAGTGCAGGCCCGTACTCAGTGTAAACTAAGATCAGAATGCGGACAGAATGGGGGGTTCCAAAGCCACCAGTGTACATCATTGGTGGCCTATTATTACTGAATGATTGAACACTTGATATCTACAGTGTATACGATTAGTGGACTGGTGATCAGCACCGCTAATTAGTCTCTATCGTGGCACACATTTGGATAACTGGTGCTACTCATTCAGTAGCAAGTGTACAATGTTAGTCACAGCGGATCACTCATTATACCGGTATTCGTTTAACACTTTGGAATGCCCAAGAGTTACCGCGGGTAAGTTGCAGATGGGTGCACCAAATGCATTAACAAAATATAACAGAATTTACTAAAGCACAATTTGAACAATTCAATACAGCGTTCAACGCACACCAAATAGATTTGAGCTGGAGTTGAATATAACAACAAAAGGGTGCCTGACAATCCACACAACCTGTCAGAGGGTACCCCTTAGGTTAAGTCTATAGGGACAACCAAAAAGCTGGTACTCACAGAACATAGAAAGATCGTCTGGTGGTCCCCGCCGCTCATGAGAAGTGCCCCAGTCCCATAGCTTCGCCAGCTGGTACTGAATACACATATAGCCATGGTCACAGAAGGTCACAATTGGTAGCCTTAAAGACTGAGAACTCAGGAGTATCCAGGGCAAGAGGGCTGCGTTCTACAGCCTCCAAAGAAAACGGCCTAGCAGTCGCATTCAATGACGTCCGCTTCGAAATAACTTGGGCCGAATCCAGATTAAATACCTGTGGTGTCGTAGAGTTTGCCACGATTGGACATGATTACGTCCACGGGCAGAAAATCATTGAGACCCATCCAGGACTACTGCTGGGTTAGCGCTCATACATTTTGGTCTGCTTTGCTCTGAAATTCAATGTTTATGGAGTGTCGGTCTTAGCAAAGTCCCAGGCCTAGCTCTTTGCCTAGCTCTTTCCTTTCTTACCAAAGAATCTAATCTTCTGTAAGGATTCTGATTTTCCTTTTTCAGTCGATTATATAGGAGCTGTTTTGGGATTCTGTTCCCATCCATTAGCCAAACATTTCCTAACTACCGTGGAAGCTTCTGCCTCCCTTAAACTACAAGGTGCCCGTCGGAGCACCGTGTCCGGTACTCGTTCACTCATCAAGTATCCTACCTGGGCTGTGTATCTGGGGGCTTTCAATCGCCACACCTCGCGCCCGCATACCGTCAACGTTTCACCGCAGTACAAGAAGACTCGCCGCCCAATCTCGGACTGCAGGGCCCAGTTCTTCCACACTCGTTTACTGAATATGCCAATGGCCAAAATTACATACATATAAATATACATCTGAAAATACTTGAATATTTCAACTCCTACTCAATTGTTACAGATACGCAATAATATTCGACTTCACGTGATCGGTGAAACAATTTGTTGTGGCGCTTAGTCATTACTGAATATGTTGATTGCTATAAGGTATGATATATCTGTGTGACGGATTATGTTGCCAAAAAAATTTAACACACGCACTTCATCATGACGAGGATATCAAGGTAGACTTACCGAAAATCTGACGAACTCACAAAATTTTAGAGACACTAGAGTACTCGCTACTTTCAACAATGATCAGTTTATCTTTTTTGGGCTAGTTGAGGCATTGTGAAAGCTTTTAATCTTTTCAAAGTCGCCACATGTTTACTGTGACTGCGGTAGGTGTACGAATTCTCTCCCCCGGCACTTGTGTTAACCTAAACTGACAGCGACTACAGTGGTTAGCGAACAAGTCAGTTTATCGGTACAGCCATTAACTATGGGAAGTTGGTTGGACTATTCAAAATGATGAACACAGAAGACTTGCAGCTGCAGATGATGAGGCTGTGCGCCTAAGAAATGAAAATGTTTATTGAAACAATTTCACTTGAAAACCTCAACAAGGAAGGAGCTTTTGTGGTTTTTTATTTGGATTGCGCGCGTCAATCTTGTGAAATCCAAGAACTGTAGAGGTATTTGGTCGCATTCAGCGATAACACTCATAAGGCTGTATCAAAAAGGTGCCTTTGAAGGGTGGCCGGATAAGGTGGGTCGGTATCGTGTGGTGCCACCGTAGGGTGTCCCATAAGTGTCTTTTACTACCCCAGTTGCAAATTGTTCACTTCAGCCTGGCGGAGTGAATTAGTGCTGCTATCAACTAGGACCAAGTTTGTTTACCGCCTGAGGATATCTGACCGTCTGCTTTAGTCCAATCCATGCACCAGATTCAATTTCCTCACCCGTCCTCGGAAGAACACCTAGACATATGAGAGCGTACGAAACCGAAACCAACAACTTAATTCGGCGAACAACAATACCCTTATCCCTCATCTCATTCTCCACACTCCCACAGGCAACTTGGTAAATTGGTTCATTAATTGGCAGTTTATCAGCCGAATCAGCCATTGGGGGTAGGTAAATGACTAAATAGCTCAGGGCAAACTCCGTTTAACCAATCAGTTGATCAGATGGTTTGAGGAGCATTCCAGCAGCGCCAACACCAATACTAACGAGGATAATTAGTTGTTTACTCAATTAATCTCTCTCATTGCCTGTTGTTGATACTGATATTAGTGGTACTACCGTTAAGTGGCCTAAGTTAATAACAAGCTCAATTCGGCTAAGGAAATCTGTGGAGAACTAATACTCACAACCCCGCTGTTTTGAATAAACTAATTGTCGCAGGATAAGGTTAGACTACTTGAAACTCTGGTATCTTAGGTGAAGAAATTTTCCGGACTTCTTTAGTACTGTTGTTTTGTGGGTAAATATGCCTAATTCTGTAAGCAAGAAGATTTAAAACAGTATCACTGTACAAGCTAACTTCTATTCCAGGCGGCTTTTCGAGCCACTAGTTGGCACAGCCCTGGTCTGTAGAACGGAATGTCAGCAGTTCTATATCAACCCTATACGGAATCTTTGCTCAAAGTACGTGCACTTGAACCACTTTGTTAAGTTGTAGTAAGGAGGCAAAAAATAAATCCTAAAGAGAATGAGAGAGCCAGTAGTCGAGGTATAATACTAATCCACGAGATTTTACCCTTTTGGTTACCAGTAAAGGCTGTACAAAATGACATTTTGTTTCAAATGGGGTAGGGTAAATTAGAATGGAATATGGACATCTGCCAAAACAATCATCCTTAGATGAATAGAGAAAAGATGACAGTGCAGAATCATCTGGGCCAAAAGTTCAACCATATTTCATCATAATGAGCAGCTATTATAGCAGTGTATATATTGAATTTTTAGTGCCCAAAGACAGACCAAATGCAGAGATCAAAATACTAAAATTCAAGGGTTCATCCCGAAGACCACTACGTGTGACCTGTTAACGTTCCTCTTAAAAAGAGGCTGATGGAGTGTACAGGACCCACCACTGGCAAGCACTTGACATAGGTGGTCTCAGTAGCAAGGCAGAAGAAGGGTCCGAATATAGTATGTCATGATAATAGAAGTGACGTCATGTGGTGTGCATTGGACTGACGGAGAGTACACAGTGTTTTGAGCTATATTCGAAATACATCTCCTTTTCAGAAAGCAAACTGAGTTAGAGAAGGAGGTTTGAAAAAAACGGTGGTCAATTTTTTCCATTTGAATGTTTCAAGCACTTTTGATTTGAAAGCAGTACATTTCACAACGACGTCCTTCCTCTTAATAAGTTATGAACTCATAGGTAAGCATTCAGGTGAAATTCATGACTATATTGCTTATAAATTTTCGTTGCAGTTGAAAGCAAAACACGCTTACGACTGATTGAATATCCAGAGCATGTTTTGGGCCATTATATAATCCAAGCAATACAAAATTGTCTTCGTGAATTTATTTATATTCAGCGACCAAACGTATTCCCGTGGGGCAACCCTACTCCAAAGATGATTCTGAACACAATAAGGGCTGTCATTCATCATCGAATTATCCAGGTCTACAAATGAGATGCCACGTTTATTGTTAGTGTTCATGCCAAGGAAACTAGTGAAGTAGAATTCTACTGTCGTCGTTGGATACGCCACACTATCCATAACAACATGAAGCGTCGTCCGTTAGGAAGGGCTGTTTGGCACTCTGTAGCCGTTGTTCTGGTGTCATAAGTTAGCAAGCGGTGGCAAACAGTGAACTTTTTACAACCATTCTACACTTTAAACGCATCTTTTACTGTACCAACCAGAACGTCGAGATGACTTTTACCCTGAACGTTTTGATACTTATTGTGTAGAACTATTCTCAGGTACCCAAATAGATCATCCCACAAATAGGTGATTTTATTCCCACCATTGTAGTTACAGTCAACTACAATGGTAAACTCGATTAAAAAACAAAATCCTAACCTTTCTTGGACACTTTCAGTCATTTTGTGCTTCCAGGTAACTTAGGTCTGTCTTCTTCATAAAGACACGGCAATCTAGCTTAAAGTGAACCTGGTTTCAAAGGAAGATCTTGACATCTCACAATGTACGAATCTTAAAGCATTTTGGGACACACGAAGTGGAACTCTCTTCCAGTGAGCCAAAACTTCATCTTCAGAAAAAAACTGTTTCAAAGGCAACTTTCATGTGCGATGTGCATAACGAATTTCTGACCCGTAATGCTAGTTTTGTTTCATAGCCTGGGTAGATTACGCAGTAGAAGGAGATACTGAGGTTTCAGCTTCTGGGTAACAAGCGTATGACCAGTCTTCAAAATCCCGGTTCGGTAAACTCGGGTCTAAGTCACATAAATTGTCGTTTGTCTCTTATAGGAGTTTCCAGACATTACCACTTGATCTTTAACTTGCACTGGGGGGCTAGGAGATTGAAACACAAAAACTAATGCTCGCTGTTCGGGTCCTGTTCACATCAAAAGAGTTTTGTTTCATGTGGTGTCATGTTTTCACTCCATTGTTGACCGACAGTGTGACGTTACTGAGTCCACTCTGTGGTGTAGCTGAAACGCATTGCCATGAATTATCGAACAAGGCGTAGACAGGTTGCTTTAGCTAACTACGTGATATTGTCTAGAACCGCAGATATATCTCCGAAAAGCGTGTGTAACTTTCCAGTTAGGTTTACGTTTTTTCCCCAGTGTAGCCACGTCATTAGGCCACTTTTGAATTCCCGTAAAATGTTTCCAGCCAAGTTTGAACCATCGTACTTGACAGGTATTTTGATCCGATTGTTAGTCCATTGAACTCATCCAGTGGCGTATCAACTTACCTATACTCAACTTTACACGTGACTTGTGATTTGGCAATCAGTCGCTTATGAGCAACCTTTGGTCACACTTTCCTTTCTTTGTAAGTATAAAATTGCCACAAACATTGCCATTATAAAAGTTGTCCGTAAATTTGACGTCCTTACCAAACAGTCAGCAATATACCTAATGGGGAAAATGGGTACACGCTATTCCGTTCTCATTTCAGACTTTCACCTGGGGGGACCTTACGAGAGGTATGAGGTAAACTATTTCGGCAAATGATAATTCGGTTAACTGAAAGGTGCATTCGTACCCATACATTCACTCATGCGCTCGTGGAAAGGCATGCTGCCACGCAGCAATAAGTTGAGGGGGGCTCGAGGGGCAGTGGTCAGAAGGGAGTAATACGACTGACCGAATAAGAAAATGTTAATACACTCATAGTAAGTCTATGGAGAGATAAAATTTGAAATACATTAGTTAATGCGCTGTATCACCTTTAAAAAAACCGCGCTTTGTTAGACGGTGAGAAGCACGCCAATCTCAGAAGAATGGAACCATTATTTCAGAAAGTCCACCGTCACGGAAGCAACCTGAACGGCCTTTGAATCAAAGATGACACAAAACCCGATAGTCTAGACATTATCTCTCAACAAAATTCCCACGAAACTCACTTAGTTGCCATGTGCTCGTTTTAATCTTTCGCACATTGTTCCGGTAGGGTAAATGCGCAAGAGCAGTGCCATGTCACACTATATGAAAGAACCTATCGCATTCCTCAGTTCAAAAGTCATTATGGTGCTGATCCTGTAACAGAAAATGAAACTGAATATTAGGCGTTTCATAAAAAGACATGCTTATAATTTGGTCCGTCGGTGATCTCCCTATGAGAATAAAACACCTTCAGTAAAGTTTGTGGACGTTTTTTTGGTATACAGGTGTCAGCTCTTGTGGAAATGATACTGCTTCAATTGCAATCGCTTCTAGTCAGAAAATAGCAGATTAAACGTAAATGTAAGGCTTCATTTTTTCACCCAGTCTACTAAACCACAAGGGTTTCGAATACGAACATAGACTAGTTCAAAGGTTCCAGCTGCGGCTGAGCAGTTTATCGCCCTTCAGTTCATCACAACGCCACTTTATAGATCTTCGACTCGCCTGATTTTCAGTCCATCGAGTTTCAGTTCATCAGACCACGGATTTATAAGCCGAGTATTTTTGGGATCTTAGCCGTCTGATGACCCCAGTCGGCGGGTGGCGGGTAGTCTACTGACTGCCTTTTTGCATTTTTGACAAAACGGCCATAACGATGGTGTAAGGCAGCAGCCATATTTGGAAAGACCTAAATAATGGCGAAAATTTTTGTGGCATTTCAGTATAAAAACCGATGGTGTGTGCAATCTTTCAGATGCGTTCGGCAGGATTACCAAACCTTGAAACGAGAGCCTATCGCTGTCCTTGTCATTTAGCCAGTGCATATGACCGGCTCACAACACCCTGCGTCTTGAATCTGGTAGTTGTCAAATGGTACGGTTATGCTATACCTAAACACACCTTAATGCCCAAAATCTCATGAGAGCGCTCCTTTACAAATCAGACGCAGCGAAGCAACTTTTGGGGAATAAAACCAGATTAATTGGTGCATTAACAGTGGCAAAATGGCCATCACTCTGGTGTGGCCTGTGCTTCCTGTACTTGAAACGTGGAGTTGGAGACTGCAAATCTGTTGTTGGATTGGGGACATGGGCTCCCGTTCGGGGTTCCTTTGCTATCATACCAATCGTCGATGGCAGTGGTTTTGTGGTTTTGGTAGAAGGATTCATTTCTTCGGCCTTTAGGGGCATGATTAAATAGCATTTCGGATGCTTCCCCTTTGCATCTGTTCTATACAGAAAGCCTGGCACTTGAGTTTTCAGACCATTTTGAATACATAGGTGTGAAACATGGACCTAAATTCCTTTACTTGGCTTTTGTAAATAAGCGATACTAATAAAACGTTAATCTATTTATTTCCATACTTTATTGAAAAAGGCTTTTGTTGAGTTAGTTTTTTTAGTCATAATTCTCCGTGCTAGTGCGCCGAAAGGTTACCAGTGAATCACACAAATATTCTCAAGGTGAATGCGCTTTTTCATTAGATATTTTGAAGTGAGTTGTGCAAAGCCGAAAGTGGCGTAATGTGAAAGGACATAATCGAGTTATGAGAGTATCCAGTCACCTTGCCATGATACTGCCCCACTTCGGTACACTCCAACCAACAGACATCCGACCTTTTGAATCCCGGCTAGCGGAACTACTCTTTATGTCTCATTCTGGTATATTCGTTTGAGCATGGATCCCATTGTGTTCTTATTGAATATGTGCTATCTTAGCAACTGTCTATGGGTTATTCTCACCCAACTTTGACAATTTTCTTACAAGAGAGTCAGAAGACGGATGTTCTCTGTCAGTATTTTACCGGCCCACTCAGCGACATATCAATGTCCTGTTTCAAAAAACTCGCCGAAACACTGAAATGACAAAAAGACAAATTTCTGAACCTTGCGATGATGCACAGCTTTGTCACTGTCACGAAAACACCTTGTAATGTGCTCCTATGATACTCAATATCAGTTAGCGAGCTCATGGAATTCCAAGGATGACCTTTGCGGTAAACTGCCACCTCTGTAATGTACTACTAATAAGGTTGCTAAAAATCCGTCGACAGCCCACGACGGTTTTGGCCCTTCTTGGGGCTCATCAGGTAGGCGCAGTCCCCGGTTTTCCGTCAACCTTATGTTTTACTTGAAACCAAATTGCACGAAATTAGTGAATATATACTCATTTGCAAATTAATTTGGTTTTTCGGGAGACTCACCAGGAACCCAGCCGAATCTCTCGTTTGTGATGTTCTCAGGCAACTGAATGTGCTGCACCAGGCCGCCTCATGTTTCAGTTGCTACGATATTCAAGATACCGCGATACATGTATATCCTTGTAATGTACTACTCATAAGGTTGCTGAAAGTCCGTCAACAGCCCACGACGGTTTTCCAGATCAATACGGTTATCATTGAGAGAGAGAGAAAGAGTAGGAAAGCAGTTCAGAAAACTAACTAACAAATGTTCCACTACTTCTATGTTTCTCAACTAAATCACTAAAGGTTGGCAAGCTGCAAGCGGATCTTAACATCTCACACCAACTGAAGTTAAGTAAACTCCATTTTGTGAAACAATGATGTGAAATACCACCCAGAACCCAAATGAAGGTCACTGAATCACGGTTGAGTAAAATGAGTGTTCAGCGAAATGAAGGTCGAAGATTTTGTTCCGATGGGTTATATTTGATGACTTGAATAGAATTCGTTGATACAAATAGGCAGACTGAATCTCTTGACCCGACAGTTGTTAGGAGCTAGCAGGAAGCTGTGATTAGCAGTTAACCAAGATACAAGACGACCAAGCCCTAAGTTGTGTGTACGGAGTAAGGAATTTCATCGTCGGTTGAAATGGTTCCGAGGAAAAACCAGGAGATATTGGCAATTGCGTGGGATATAATTCCCTAGCACGTGAAACTATGTCATTTCTTCACCCGTGCCACCCGTTTAACCATGACCACCAAATAGTTTATCTTTGATTGCCCGTGTCAGATATCACTGCACGGTTTTGCTTGGTGAAAATGCGGTATTGCATTGAAATGTAAAGGAATCGATGGGTGATACTGCAAGTGCATTGTTTAGCACTTTTAAGGCAATTTTGATCACCACTTGGAAGTTAACAAGCGATATAAAGTAATGCAAATCGGTACTCGGTACTTCAACTTAATGTGATATTATAGCCTATTGGCCGATATTCATTTTGAATCATGGCACCGTATTTGAAAGAAGCAAAACCATCTCACTGAGTGCAAATAGGTTAATTTATTAAGATCTGTATACAGCTAGATGGTGTATCTATTTAGTCAGCAGCATCAGTCGAGATCAGAATGACCTTCCAATCTTATAGCAACAGCTGATAAGTCGGTTTTCGGTTTTACACCAAAGCATGATCGGATCATTGTACATCTCGTAAAATGCTTTGTTGCATAGTATACTTAAGTAGTCGCCGCTGTGGAAGACTATGTAACAGCATTACCTGCATCACAAATGTCAGTAGTACTTCCACGGGATTAGCACATATCGGACTCTTATTGGGCAGTCTTCTCTGATAGTGGTGATACATTAACATTTACGTCGGTCTTTGTCCAAACGGATTACCCCCGGAGGAGACCCGACCATCAAATTACAACACTAAGGATTAGTCCGTTGGACTGTCCGCTGACTAATAGGATCCATCTGGAAAGTCTGTCTTCGAGAAGAGTGTTTTCGGGTATTCAGTTAGGTAATATTCACAATACAGGTGTGTGTGTCATTATGTCTTGAGCCGCCAGCCAACTCACTGACAAGCCACTGAGCTGCGTTATGCGTAGGCTATTTTGTAATCTGCTGTGCTTTTATTTTCTAGGTATCTCAACCGCGTAATTGATGGATCAGCCGTGAACTGTGACATCCAACCTGTCACGGCCATCACCTCTATAAAATGCCTGACGACACGGCAAAGTTGATGAACTTTTCCGGGGATATCACTCCTCAGCTCCCTGTATTCTGCTTGAACCCAAATTGCACGAAATCCGACGTACACAATTATCTGCATGCTCCTCTGGTCTTCACGTGACACTCACTCGGAATCCAGCTGAACCTGTCAGTTATGATGTTCTTTCCAACTGAATGTGCAGCACCAGGCCGCCTCATGTTGTAGCAGTCATGGGCTGTCGAAGAATTTTCAGCAACCTTATGAGTAGTGCAGTGCGTCTATACGACGTATCTCGAATATCGTAACCCCTGAAACATGAGGCGGCCTAGTGCAGCACGTTCAATTGAGAAAAAACATCATAAACGATAGATTCAGCTGGGTTCCATGTGAGCCTCCTGTCAAAACCAAATTGGTATGCAAATGAATGTATAAGTCTAATTTCATTTATTTTACGTTAAAGTAGAATACAAGGTTATCGGGAACCCGAGAATTGCGCTTATCTGATTAGCCGAAAGAAGGGCAAAACCTGTCGTGAGATTTCGAAAAGTGCTCAGCAACCTTTAAAGTAATGTTTTATGTTTAAAACAACTGCATTTAAACCGGAGCGAACCAAATAACGTAGCAATTTGATATAATCTTGACAATCTGGTTGTGAGGTAGAAAATCCTATTTACAAGCTGTGATCTTTCTGTTTTCCTTTCCCATTTCTGCGTAAAATCAGATAGGTTTGATATCACAAAAATAGCAACAGAAATTCTAGATTTTCCACTATTTAGATGTTCACAATTGCGTTTGTCTCGATTCGGATGTTTTCAGACGATAACATCATATTCTCCTTAATTATTTGTACCATAGAGACGAGAGCATATTTCGTGTCGCACGTCCTTTCTAATTCGCTTTTCTGTTGCTACTCCCCCCGACCGGAACTCAAGTGTTTGCTCGTAGGCGATTGTGCTTTATGCCAGCACATAATTGGTCATTTCCCAATTGCAAGTTTGCAACTCGATCAGATTTGCTTGGTAATTACTCCAATTCTATTCCCCGGAAAACAGCTATTCATTCGTTATCTGGCCCTCGTGGGACATGGTCTGTTTATCCATGGACTCGAGAGGGTACATAGCACAATCGCTGTCGCACACCCATTGCCACAGTCCGCCAGTTTCTGTCTTATTAGGACAAGTGGGCAAACGCACGTGCGCACCCCGTTTGCTCAATTCATAGTTTAGAACATATGATAATTCTATTGCTACTGTTGTTATCCTTGTTAATGGTTCCGTTGAAAATGAATACGATGGAAAGCTTGGGAGGGGGTCGTAACTCTACCTTTCATCTGTTCAGCTGAAGGCGATGACAAGCAAAGGGAGGGTAAACGTGGGTTGTTGAAGATTAAGCTGATTAGGAATGAACTGGTTTCGATAATTAGCCTACATCTCCAGGCTACATAATACAAATTCCGAGATATATCCACAAAGCAAGGGGTGAGACAGAGGATACAAGACTTCCGGTGAACAGGGAAACTCGACAGGCCCCATAAACAAAATGATTAGTAATAAACATAAGCGGAACCAATCCGTAACAAAATTAGCTGGGTAAGACGTGTACAAATAAGACTCAGCGGTTGTCTGTAAATGTAGAAATGTATCGGCACCAGCCAACAGAACAACTTACCAATCAGCTTAGATTATCGAAAAGCTATGGTTACAGCCACTTGCTTTATTAAAAAAACAGACGTTTTTCTGCTGCTGTATTTTTAGATATTTTACAGCTGTTCTAATCATCAGTAGCAACATTCGTTATGAAGTTTAGTCGAGCGGATTTTGTGTTCATAGTCAGTGGTATGTGTATATAAGAACTAGTACTCGGTGTTGAATCTTAAGTTTCTTATTCAGCTATAGACTAGCTGACGAGTGGCATTACCTGCTGGGTAGAGAGAGCTTTAAAAGCCTGTCTTCCAATACACCTAATCTGACAACGTCAACTATGTGCAGGGACGCACTACACACTTCATACTTTTCTATCCTTTTTTGTATTTTGAACGGGAGGATTGTGAAGCCTGCAGATATCAACTTGAGATAAACCGCACGGTGAATTTCAGGACAACAGTGGAGTCCAGTGGATGGCGCTGATGGTATTCATCAACCAGCTACTCAATCTGCCCATTTGTTCACTCCAATATAGCCTTTCTCAAACCACTCCCGAACACATCCCCTTCCATCAAAACACGTTATGATCATTCCCAATACAACAAAATCTGTCAACTAACAGGATAACTGCTCACAAACAGCAGATATCACCAGTCGGCTACCATGACTATTTTATTCATGTTAGTGACGTAATCCAGAAGCGGTTAACCTGCAGTGATTTCCTGTGCCTTAGTGAAGGGATGCATTCATTCGCAAATCAAAATCATCATCGTCGAGACCATGACATCAGTGTTCGAAACCGATGCTTCACTGCCGTAGCAAATCAAAATACTTTTAACAAAAAACTTAGGTATATCTCTGGATTATGTTATAATACCAGTGTAACGGTGGTACTACTGATGGGGGAGGCATGCGAGTAGTATGTTTTCTTGTAATTTCGCTTTGCGTCTGTTGCGGAATTTGTGGAGTCACTTTGTATCATTTGCTCGGATTTAAGTAATGAATGATTGGAGTCAATGAATATCCAGGAAAGTTCAGGAAGACGCGTCCAAGAGAAGTTGGATGTTCAGTTTCTCGTAAAGAAGATGCATATGAGAGCTTTGCTTCCCTGCCCAATAGTCTGTAAGTGGTCAGTTGCCATTTTCTAATAAATAACTCTGCAACAAAGGCCTTCTCCCTTTCGCCGGCAGGGAGTTTTTATCAATTTTCCAAAAACCCAATTTTGCTAGGTTACGCAAGGAAACCAAATAAATTGCAAACATTCCGCAAACTAAGTCAGGGCGCGGCAGACACTCAGGTGACTAAAGGTTGGAATGAATAATATCGTCCAATTTACCAAGAGTTTAATGAGAATGGCTTCTAATCTACACTCACTGGGTTTGTTGCTTAGCATAGACAAGGAGAAAAAGACCTGACTTGCAGATCTACGGATGGGCGAACAAAGGAAAATGGGGTCAAGATCAGATTCTTTTCCACAACAAGCGGAACAAGTTATGTGCATTCCCATGCGAATATACCTCGCTTTATGTTGTGCACGAATGAGTGATAGTTTGTGGTCATTTTCTACCGGACTCTTGGGTTTCTGTCTCATATCAGTGAGGTACTTTATTGGCTGCGGTGCACCCATGTTTGGTAGCGACACGAAGAAGAACGTGGAGTTGTTGCATACTGTTGAGCAAGTGTGGTGTCTTAAGGAATATACTACTCACGTCAACGATTAAAGGTCCGATAGAATAACTTGCTGGTAGTGTCAGATTATGTGGAGTTCGTCTTGTAAGTAAAACCGGTTTCTCTTGAACAGCCTGGACTTTGGTTTGGTGAGGTGTGTACTGCTGATGATTCCTAATAAAAATAAACAGTTGTTTAGTGATTCTCTGCTTTTCAGCATGCACTGACGTTAACGGTGAGTCTCTCGAAAAACCGAATTTGTCTGGAAATGAGTGCGCATCGCTAATTTCGTGCAACCTGGTCTCAAGCAGAAGATAAGGTTGACGGAAACTCGGGGACTGCGCCTACATGATGAGCCTCAAGGAGGGCGAAACCGGTCGTGGGTTGTCAAAGAATTTTCAGCAACCTTATGAGTAGTGTATTACGTCTGAACAATTGAGTTTCTTTGTCTCGAACTCAACGTGTTATTCCGGCGAGTCCAAACCAAATTGGATAAGCTCACATCAAAGCGCATCAGAAGTGATCTCATCTGAGTAACTTCTCCAGCACAGGAGGGAGGCTGGTTAAAAAAGTGCTGATGTTAATACTAAAAGTTTCCATGGTGCGACAAGACAACTAATTTGGGATGGTAGACTACCTAGGGGAAGCGTGTTGGATCTTCCACAAGTATTTTCTTGGTAAAACCTTCAGTGAAAATTATTCGATAAAAAGTGTAAACAGCACTACTGACCAGCCTTGTTTCATCAAAAAATCGTGGATGGACTGCTATGCGTCAGGTAAAAGAAGGAATCGGTGAATTACATCAGTCCGTTTCAGCAAGGTCAGGAGCATTTGGCCATTAGACTACATACCGCTGAATCCGCTGGTATTAAATCCACATTCATTCAAAGTCCTATTCGTTATTTAAGAGGTAACTTACTACAGTCGAATAACTCGTTCTTCTCATTCAGTTACGCCTATCCATAGATTAGTTGAAAACCCGTCGAGGTATACTAAAGGAGGAATTCAGCTGGAATTCAGCAAAGTCTCCCACGAAAACCAAGTTGCTGTGCAGCTGAGTGCAATTTTCAAGTGAAAACCGTGTCTTTATTAGATGTAAGCATACGTGGTTTCACTTCAAATTGGTCAGAAAGACGAGTTCATTCTAATTAAATTATTCTTTTTGAATAAAACCATATCTCCATTGGGAGCTCCACATAATACTCTAACTAACCATTTTTTTCAGACTGCCATTAACATGAACCATGTTTACGTACGGAAGGGTGGAGATAATAAACAGCGAGTAAAAAGAAGTCACCAAGTCTCATTCAAGTGCTTGTGTGCATGGGTGCATATATAGTGCCCTTATATTAGTGGTGACGTTTGATCCCAAAGCCCTTTATTTTGTTCCCGGAACAGGTGATCAGATAAGCACAGTATTCTTGGCTAGCCCTCTCTGTTTGCAAGAACCGTTCCAAGCTTCCGGAACTCGAATGAACCTTTGTTCAACACTAGGGGGTTGTTGAAATTCTAGAAGAGTGCTTTAGGATGACGTGAAAGTTAGCTGTGAATTAGAGATTTATAACGGAACTAACTTAATAAGCCGAAAACGGACCTAAAGAACACATCGACCATTTTTTCAACCCAACCAGATATTCCGATTTACATTTGTGCGCCTGGCTAGTGAAATTTTCATCCATTAGCTCTTAGTTTTACATGGGAGGTAATAACAAACAGCAGGTTGAGCTGCAAGTGTAGTTTGAGGGTCACGTTAACAATGACCTCAAAATTAACGTCAATACCTTGGACAAAGAGCCCCTCGAAAAAACGCCTTACCGCTTTACAAAAACTCCAAACGGACAAAAACATCTTCCCGTTCCGCTTGATGAGGATTGTGAAAAAAGTTTTTGTCAATAAACCGTTTGCACCACTGCTATCACTCGTGAGGAGGAAGCCGAAATTGAATACATAAAACGTCAAATTTCACCTACGTCCGCGCCGGGAAGACGGATTGCTCAGTCCTAGCTTGTTCGAGCAACTGAACAGAAGGCTTCCACCTCAGCAGGGTCCTCTCGAGATTCCTGAATAATACATGCCCATCCACCCAATTTTGTCGGTGACGAATTGGTCGATGGGTGTCCTTGAACCTCTGGGAAAATGTGTCGTGAATAACAGCCCTTTCGACTATAAAAATCTCCTTCCGATTTGCTAACAAAGTCAGAAATGTAAATACCAAGCGGTGTTATTCTTTCCTTCACTTTGTATCGATGCACACGAATATCCATCCGGTTGAAGCCGTTGACTTAATTTGCGATTTTATTACGGAGTTAGAACTGAAGCCTGGTGTACCTTTAAATGAGCTACATGAATTGTTGCCCTGGTGCAAACTGACTGTTCGATCTCTCATCGTTTATAATCGTTACGACAAAGAGATAGTGTGGCTACAGAACCACCAACTACTCCCCTATTTCCCGACTTTTTCATGCTATCCCCGAATACAGTCAACTAACGTATAGAGATGATTAGGCCTTACTGTCGATAGGCTGAGTTGCAGGTTGCAAGGGGGAGATAGAATTAAAGTAAGTAGGGTGACTAAGCAGGGGACTTAGATTAAGATGTGTCCTCTATCTAATAACGTCAATATTTGTCCAGATGCTAATTTCATTGTCTTGTTAAACCATCCAGGTAACCATTATCGCAGTACCACGCAAGACACCTTCCACAATCACCTTCGGCCGTATTGGCCCATGGGTCTTGGTTGTTGACCGGAAACAAACAAACCGTCTTCGAGGTTAGAATATCTTAAGTCGGTTAGAATTCACCACTTTGTGATTTAAAGCTTTAGTAGTCTTAGTTACAAGCTCCAATTTGAGGCTAGTTTGCTGGATAAACTTGAATAAGAGGGTTACTTTCCCCTGAAAAGAAAATAACGCTCTATATGTGTCCCATTGGAGTGAAAAAGTGGTCAACAGCAGCTGATGTCCGTGGGTCATAGGCAGCTCATTTTCTGTCATGCTTACCAATGATCGCCGTCACATCCTGGTTCTCAACTTACTAGAATTGATGATGTTCAAACTATTTTACACTGGAACCGTGGTGTCGTATGAAAGCAGTGCATGCACTTCCCAGCCATGCTAGTTCCATAAACACCGGGTACTTAAAAGTTCTTATTAAACAGCAAAAGATCGCAACCAAAGTCTTTTGTTTGGAAGGAAACGGAAAAGGTTACTTGGCTGCCGTGTTACCTATTGAATCGTTTTCATCTGTGGATAAATTTCCCACTCATTTATTGCAGCAGTAGGTTCAGTTACTAATATGCTTGCTCATCTTAATTTGGGGGTGATTGGCGCAATTTGTTGTGCTCTTCAGCTCGCATTTATTTATTCATTTCAAGATTTCAAAAACAGCGCTAAATTCGGCATAAAATGAAATCACATTTTGTCGGTACATGTGAAGAATGAATGTCTGCTGTTCCTGTTAGTCTACTAAATAATGCATCGAGACTCTCTAAATGTTCTCCTAAGACAGTCTGTGGACCGAACCTTATGAGATTGGAAACATAGTGTTCCGATCTCCAGGAAAATAGTCCTTATTTGGATATCTCTGTGTAAGATGGGTAACAACACATCAACGAATATATTATTATTTTCCTGCTCTGATTGTTACTGGTGTTGTAGTTGCGCAACGGAATCTGAATTTGAGCAGTTTGAGAACCATCAATCCACAGTATTGTTCAGAAATGCTCTACACTGCTGACCGATCTGATGTTTTTCCTAACAAACTTTCTGCCCAACCTACTGAATAAGTTCACTCGCTTGGCGAAATCTGATATCTGTTTGAAATCGGCAATGGGGCCAAAAACATGATGCAGCAGCTTCATTTAGTCGTATCTCACAATATGATGTCAACCTGGGTGAGAGCGCAAGTAAATACCGTAAAATTAACCTCAAATCACGCGCCAGCACGGGTCGTGCTTTGTGAAACGTGGAACGGTGGTCTGTTTAAACACTTAACAGATAAAATGCAGTGCGCTTTGGCATACGGCCTAATAACTTTTCACATCTGGTGCACGTGGCACCCATGGACAACACGCTAGACTGGATGGCTCTACGACAGGTTCATCTGCGGACGAGTGTGAGTACAAGTCACCAACACAACATCAAAGCCTGTCCTCGGTTATTGTGAGGATAAATATTTGCATATGGGCACATGATCACTGGATTTTAGTGCGATGATCACTGTTTATGATTCCAATAAGGGTGTTCATCTGCGGACGAGTGTGAGTACAAGTCACCAACACAACATCAAAGCCTGTCCTCGGTTATTGTGAGGATAAATATTTGCATATGGGCACATGATCACTGGATTTTAGTGCGATGATCACTGTTTATGATTCCCAATAAGGGTGAAACAGCTGTAAAGTGACTCTCGTCATCACAGATTAGGCTCACCGATAGGACGGAATTTTAATTTTAAATTGCCAAATCTCCTCACACTACCAACTTTTTATAGGTATTTCAGAGGGAGAATAAGTTCACAAGAAGAGTGAAATTTTCACCTGAGTAGTTGTCCCACGATGCGCCAGTCAATAGGTACCCATGTGGTATGGCTCATATGAGTGAATGATGAGTATTGTCATATCCTGTCTAACAGCACGTTAATCACTGCCAGTTAGCTACTCGTGGCCAAACGATTAGGTTTTCAAACTACTAACCGGGAGATCACGGGCTCGAATCCGTAGTGTTTCTTGAGATGCGCATTGCTGAAGATTCACAATAAAGGTGAAACCGCTGTACGATGCTTGTCGGCTTTTCATTACAGAGTGGCTTCACATACAGGAAGAAATCACAGTTGAAGATTAACAAACCGCATACTACCAACAGCATGTAATATGCCAGTTATCGGGACTTCGGAAGTAGCATCTTAACAGTTTCAATTCTTAGAAGCTTCGAAGATAGCCTTTTTTGATAAGAGGTGGTCTTTTCTATCGGACGCTAATTTTGGGAGCCAGCATGTAAAACTGATGGAAGCGACCTGTGACGCAACTGTTATTTCATCAAATTCCATACGATTTAGCGTAGTCAGCAAAACTGCGGTTTATACATTTCCATCAGGAGCGGGAACTTTTAACTTCACGCACGATAGGTGGTTCAAATTTACAGCGCGGAGGAAAGAAACGGAGGAAGAGACTAATGTCCACTTGTGCATCTAATTGAATTTTGTGTCTCATTAAGAACTGAAAGTTTTGTTTCATCGGCGGCAACCGCCCATAGTCCAATTAGCGACCATCTGTCATGAAGACCTACACGCGACTAATTGGCCAAATTAGCGTCTGTATGTTGCCCACAGGACACGCTGCGTTTGGGCAATTTTCCAAGTGTCAGTTAACGGAACCTTATCGACTGTAAGAAGGTAGAATTAAATTCCTCAGAATAAAACAAGTTAATTTGAGTTAACTCTCCCCAAGGTACCCTCAATTTGCGCATTAGGCTTTGGGGTGTTTTTCGGATGTGACCTAGCAAACCCCAGACAGTCGGAAAATAACTTTGAAACGCATTTTGTTGTGAAAACTTGTTTTTAAAAACTTTTTGATAGGCTTTAAAATATGTGCAAGTAGTCTATGACGCTAGGCGTGTGGAGATCTGTCGTCCAAGGCAGTTTTGTTGCTGGTACAAAAGGTTTAAAGTGGTTTGGGAGTAATTACTTACTTCTAGGAATTATTAAGAATGACTAGCCTTCGGGGTCTCCACCATTTTGGGGTAGAATAAACAAACGGTCAAATTACTGGTTGAATACCCTAAACAGAGGCCATTTTCGACTCCGCTTAAGATCTTCTTTTGACATTCATATGCAAATTTTACTAGTCATCACATCAGTGGTTGGAGTAAATTAGTTCTAACGTAATGGTAAGTGTTATTATCTCTCAAAAATTAAAATCAAGAAGTACCGTGATATTGGGATATCTAGGTTTGTGGACAAGCGATGGGTTACGGCATTCACGCTTGGACGTCGCAAGTAGTAATCGCCCTAGAGACTTGTGATATGCGCGCTGACGGTGATTCTAAACAAGGATGAGACAATGACACATCGCCTTTAGACTTCTTGGCATAGGCTGGCTTCCCTTCGAGACCAAATATCCAAGCGAGTTTTTAGATCCCATCAAGTAATCTGTTCATTAATTAATCAACTCAGAGTGGAAGAATCTCAGGAGCCTTTCATCTGATAGGTCTCACTCAAATAGCCAGTCCTTAAGTGTTCGTCTGGCGTGAATTCGTTGATTGAGGGATAAGTGAAGAAAGAATCCCAAGTGCAAATTTATCATCCTTTTGGCTACAAATTAGTGACCAAACGGGTAAACAGTCACACATTCCAGCAACCCTAGATAGTCGGAAGGTGAGCGCTGACGATAATTCCCAACAAGAATGAGACAGCCTCACGGCGCTTCTCGGTTTTACAAAACAGACTGACCTCAGTTGCAGAATGAAACCTTCACTGTAACTGCGAAAATACTTCACTGGCAACTTAGCACAAAGGGGTGTAAAACGGTCAAAATAGATAAGACGTACGCATGTGGGTTTTTTTATCAGAGCCTGTTTTATTGATTAGTTAGAAGCGCGTTGCCTGCACCACACTGCATGATCTAATTCGCCAGATCTAACGACATCGTTCTCATCGGTTCAAACGCTCAAAATATTGACGAGTAAGATGAATTTAAAATTTTCTCTGGCAAGAAAATTTGAGTCATTTCAAGCATGCACGAAGGAAATTTAGTGTGGATAAATAAATCGTTAGTTGCAAAATCACTAATTTCAGTTGTAAAGCACATTTTGGAGCAAAACAGTATGGATTGTTTACGAGCTCAGGAATTTAGGAGTTGTAGAGCAGTGGAATGTTGTCGAATAGTGTTTGTAGGGATCAAGGCAAAAGTAAAGCATGAGAAAACAACGTGACGTGCAGGGACGACGGGCGGAACAGTAAGCAAGGATTTCTATGTTAAGCGACCACACAAAATATTAGGTTTTCCAAAGTACCACCTGTGTGGCGGCTCGGTGAAGGCATCGAAAATTTGAGGCCAGCAAAGCTAGAAGAGGTGATTCTTGTCGGATCCATTTGACAACGCAAAAACCCTCCGATTAGCGACAAAGACCACGAAAACTGCCAGGTTGTCGTTTTCGGGGAGTTTAAGTTTTCAGTTTCAATTCATTTTTGTTCCAGATGCTCTCCCCTCAGACAGTATGTGCACTTGGTCTTCATGGTTTGATATGTTCATTTCCTTCTTATGAACAGTTGCAGACTCCAGCAGGTTTGAAATTACTAAGCAAATGCACAAAGACAATCCTGACATAAATCCAGAGGTACTGTATAACATGCTCACACAGGGACATATAAAAGATTGACAAAACTAGAAAAGGTTCGGAAAATGGTTTTAAACGTACCAAAAGCAGCTTCCTCAAAAACTGAATCAGATATCTCTCGGAGCGCACTGATTCAACGAGTTCGATAAAAAACGAACACATTCCAATTCTGTTGAGGAGAGTATCATCATGAAAGTTGTCAAGAAAGGTCCAAGAATACGCAAGCGAACTGGATTGGAAATGGGTTGTGAGCCAGCCTCCAGAAGATGTAGACACAATATGTGAGATGAAGCGGGTACGGAGGGACTTGTAGTGACTGACAAGCTGATGAGCAGGGAAGTGTAGCTATCCCATCAAAAAGGTTGGTGGGAAAAATGTGAGCTAAACTGCTTTTGGTTGAAAAAACAAAAAAGCACGGGATATCTGAAGAGTGTTGTAGCACAACTTTTCCACCAAGTGTCCTAGAAGCTGAACTCATTGAGGATAATAGATAATAAACGTATATTCCAGGTTGTTATTGGGAAAAACAGCAATAGGCTCACCTTCCGGCAAACATTTCATGCTGAGTACAAACAGAAATTTGTAGTTACAAAATAATCCTGATTTCTAAGGAGCTTCAATTAAACTAACAACAACTTTGTTGTCATCGCCAACGAACCAGCAGCCATCTTTCATCAACTTATCTTATTCATTATGGATAGAAGTCAAACAGATTAGCTTCTCCAAGGTGGACTCACTACAACGTGAAGTCCAGTGAAGTTTCCCCTCTCATCTCCGATGGACCGGGTGGTCTTCCCAGGCCGAACTTTGGGAAAGTTCCTGTTGAAAGGATTTCCGTGAATACCAATGGTATTTGTTAGTCGAGGTAACGTGCTTACTCTGATGACCGATGCTAATCAAAGTCTCTTCATTCAATCCACATTGCCTAGTGAAGTGAACTAAGATTAAGAACAAGTAGTTATGGAAAATAGTGAATAGGTTACATGGAAAATCACTAAATTAGCATATCACGGGGTTTGTTGGGCTAAAGATGTGATCACCGTTATAACACTATTAGTTTGGCGTTAGTGCACATGTGAAAAAGCTGTGTAATACAGTGAAAAAGTTGTTTATTAGCTGTCCAAATGTTTGCTTACCCACATGTCCCATTGGCCTTGCACACTAAGTCCTTTGACAAGGTGCGCATAGTAGTGCCCAATCGGTTGACAGGTGGCATTTGGAAACTGCTCGTTATTGTCCGACAACACAGGTGATAGCACATGGCAATTTGTGTGAATTATTTCTCAAAAGAGGTTATACATAGCACAATGAGAAGACGAAAGATGAAAAACTGAAAAACACCGTATATCATAGAAACGACTAAACTTTGAAACAATCTCCATTTTTTCACGATGTTCATTGTAGCCAACTAAGGATCACCGAATGCTCCGGCATCAGCAATGTTTGAGTTGATCAGTGCTTTCTGTCCGAATAATTTCATCCTACATATCTGCAACAATCGTGTCAGCGACTTCGACCAGTTTTCATCAACTCCACGTCCGCCCGCGATTAAGTGGTTCACCAAGAATGAAACGGTTTATTGAAACAATGAAATGAATGCAGTTAAAAAGCGAATCCTGATTGGTGCTGAGCTAGGTATATGTAACTTCAAGTTTTAGGATGTCAGCTTACAGCTGCTTCACCCCAAGCTGAAGGATCAAGAGTGAACGCTAACATTTTTGTGAGAATAGCCAGCCGTACATATTGCAGAAGTAATGGTTAGGATTCAGGCATGCGGTCATTACCGAAGAACTCGAACACATCAGATAAGATCTCCCACTGGTTGCATCTGAACAGGATGTTGTGGTACCAACTGGTGGGCGACCATTGCAGCACCTCTGTCGTTATGACGCTCGATGCTTCGGATGACAAGCTCCTACGTTGCCTTCCCGAATGACTACTGACATTTTTGAGTAACTACAAAATGCTGTTTTTGATTTGACGATGCGGAGATCGTTCAGTCGATGGTACGGGAGAAACACAGATGTTCCTTGCTTTTGGAAATCCTTATCAGAACGTTCATCTACTCTCTACTGTAGGACTGGAGTATAAACTTTGTTGAGGAAATAGGCTCGCCAGGCTACTCAAAATCAGGATAAAACAGTTGGAATTTTGCACATACTCTACGGAATTTCGGTAGCTCGGGTGAGTCTATTTTTTGTTAGCTTGTTTGTTGAGTATAATCCTCTGTTTCCTAAACTCGGCTTTTACTTTCCCATGTACTCAACTTAAGCATATGCTGAAAAGTTCTGCGATAGGGCCGTTCCTAAAACAGGAAGCAAGCAATAAGAAGAGGTGAAGTGAACTGATCTAGTTTGAATTTAAAACGTGTAATTCATGGATGAGATTGGAACTTATTATGGCCAATGGCTCACCTTTTTGTGTTTCTTTTATTGAAGAAGGGCTTATGATCATGTTGTATTTTATGAACCCCTCAGATGTGCCATTGAAAATGACAGTGGAGTGGAGAGGGACAAAGTCGCCGGTGGTGTAAGCTGATTACAATGGAGCCCATTGGCATTTTACTTGTGGAAGTCCTTGAAAGAAGGCTGCCAGCTGCAGCCAAAAGGTCGGGTCGTAACATCTTATCCCACTACGCTGTCTTTACGTTAAGGGAAATAGAGCATTAAATTCCCTGTCAGAACTGCTATCCGAAGATTATGATGCGCTGGAGTGTTGGTCTCATCATTTTCAGATGATTGAAATTATGACCACTCAGATTTGTTTCCTGGTCGGACATTTCATAAGAAATAGTGGGTCGTTTTTCTTTGGGTCCGTTAAACTGCCCTCCACAAACCTTTGATGGGGCAAAATCTTTCGTGAAACTTCCGATTAAAGTAAATGCGATGAATTGCGGGCAAGAAATTCTTTGGAAGCTCAGTCGATGGATGGAAAGGGCTAATTTGTCAAGTTCCTCCCCGACATGACTGTTCCTGCTGTAGGGTTCTGGACGTCTTGTCGATTTGACTCGAAGGAGTCACACTCCAAGGTGTACTAGAAACGCTGAGGTTCAGGAAATTTAACCGTATTGCTTACCCTTGAAACTGTGGCCAGAGATGCACCTCGCTGGTCGGTGTCGTGGATATCGAGCATCACGAAAGGTGTGCGATAATTTGAGGAACAGCTTAGCTGAGGGATTATGGCATCTTTACAGCGAACGGACACATGATGCGTTTCACGTCTCAGTTTGTTCCTCTAGCACAGGAGTGATCATCATATTCCACTAGTCATCTCAGGACTACGAAATCCAGAACAGTTTTGTATTCAGTACGCTAACCTACAAGAAGATGCAAAAACTTCACATCAGACAACTAAGCAGACAAATAAGGAACACAGCACAACATGTGGTTCTACTAGACCCTATTTTATACTTAAAAAGCAGACAACACAGCAAAGCCTAAAATACCACCTCTTGAACATATATATATATACATATATATATATATATATATACATATATATATATATATATATCCAGTAGCTTTAAGCATACAAGTTGACCAGGTTAATGGCAGTCGTGGTGAATATTTCCGAACCTATCATACCATAAATTTGGAAAATCCCATAAAGCACTGCCTCTCCCTAACAAAACTGCAAAGGGCTCGAACGGACCGGGTCATGTACGAGAGATAGTTTCATTAGGGATATACGTTTGTACTATAGAAAACATATGGTCATATCAGAGAGGGAATACCTTGGCCCATTTCGCGTAACGGCAGATCAAATCCACACCTCGACGGAATGACCGTTGATCCCTTTTCGCACGTTTAGCTAGTAGCAATACCCTTTTGGATGCGCAATTTACCACCATATACGGGGAGTTAATGAAGTCAACCTTATCGAAAACTACTCTTGAAAACTTAATGCACTACTCATAAGGTTGCTGAAGACCCCTCGACAGCCCATTGTCAGTAATCTTATGAGTACTGCAATACATCTATACAATATACCACGATATCGTACCAAGCGAAACGTAAGACGGCCTCGTGCAGCACATTCAGTTACTTAAAAACATCCTAAACGAGAGATTCAACTGGGTTCCAGGTGATACTCCCATCAAAACCGAATTGGTATGCAAACGAGTACATTTCACTGCTATCAACTTTATTCATGTTACTCTGTTCTTTAACTTCTCAATTTATACAAGATAAGCCGCTCTCAGAATCACAAGGTGATAGGTTGGAAATGCGTGCGGCTTGTCTTGGACAACATACGTATTCGTACCGTGATTTTCTCAGCCTTTGTCAAGCTATGGCCCTGTGTCAGTTCTCCATATTAGGAATGAAATATCCGAGATATGTTTTCGCAACCGAAAGTATCTGAGAGGGGTCGAGGTGCTGATGCTGATGTAAAATAAATAAGGGGCTAAACTGTTTAGAACGAAACAACCAAGAATACTTCGGTGTTAGAGAGCGGCTAGATAGCGGATATTTCGCCAACCAGTGACTTTGTTTTGTAGGCAATACAACTTTGGCCATGACAGATGGTAAGAAAATTGATGAAATCGTTGAATGTACACCTTAACTGAATGGAATTTGGTAAGCTTTTTATTGTCAAAGTAGGCAGATTAATAGGAGAGAACCCATTATCAAGGACTGCAACATTGAACGAGAGAACAAAGAGCGGAAGAAAATGCACAAAAACAACGAATTAAGTGATTTAGATGAAACCACTATCACTCTCATCGCAATAGGGGTTTTCGCTCAGTCAGAAGATACTTCCGCACTCGGGCACCTCTGAAGTCTAGAAATCATTACTGTCATCACTGAGAGCAACACCAGACTATAACAATGGAGCTTCAGGGTCATAAGTAATTTATAGTTGCGCGTCGGTTGGGAATCTACCGGGTCATACACAGGTCCTAGGAAGATGAGGACCCTCAAACAAAGCCTCTGGCTCAAATTTCAAAGCAAGGCAGTAGAGTTTACACATTTTCAAAGAGCAAGTCTTCATACCTCTTGTATCATCTGTGGTGGTCTCTTATCCTACCCATTCTCACATACAAAGAAAACGCACCAATAAACGTGACAGACTACTCATAAGGTTGTTGAAAATTCCTCAACAGTACAACAACAGTTTCGCCCTTCTTGGGGCTCACCATATAGACGAAGTCCCCAAGTTTCCGTCAACCTTATGTTGCGCTTGAGCCCAAATTGCACGAAATTAGCGAAATACACCCGTCTGCAAACAAATGTGTTATGCACAAGACTCACTTGGAACCCCTGCTGAATCTCTTGTTCGTGATGTTTCCAGGCAACTGAATGTGCTGCACCAAGCCGTCTCGTGTTTCAGTTGGTACGATATTCGATATATCGCCTTACATTCAGTTACCTGAAGACACCATGCAGGGTAGATTAAGCAGGATACCGGATGAGTATCCCGCAACAGCAGATTCATTTGCGAGTGTATCTAGGAAAAAACGCCAAAGTTTCTGTTTAATTAGTTTGAAATTAAAATGGTGGAGAGAGTAGCCTTCCATGAGTAAAAAACAACATCCACACATACTTGTCCTAGAATCAAAGTTCGTCGGTTCAGTTCAAGCTTAGGATCAAGGTATTCCAAAGTCTCTGTGTTTTGCTAAAGAAACTTGACTAGAAGCGTTTTCGAAAGCAGTATACAGGCAAGATTGTACCGGATAGCTTTGAATCGACAAACGTCCCCCGAAATTACACATGATGTTTAGGCACCACATCAAGAATTATAAAATACCCGTTCACCTTGTATTAGCCAACTGAGGTGACTAAGACGAACCGCCTTGGGCGATTCGACATTGTTCATACATTGACTCTTGGTTGGACTACGATCGGTGATCCTATTTCCTACGCGGTCTCATTACTGCCACCAGCATGACTCACGACAATCTAAAAATGCGGTAAGATTTTACCCCTCCCCCCGCGTTCAGCTGTAGCAACCTTCCGGTGCCTAGCTGCCATGCCACCCGAAGGAAGCACGAGGGCTGAGATACTGCCAGGTTGCCCAAGCCTAGACAGGGGAAGTCGAGAGGCGGAGGTCGGATTCGAACCACGGACCTTCCGGTCAGTAAATTCGCGCTCTAACCACTTGGGCCATCTCGTCCATTTCACGCATTTCAGCCTGTCGCATTGCTTATCTTAGATTAACACTCATGACTCATCTTCAACACTACAAACCTCAATATTCGTTTGATAGCAGCAAATTGTGGAAAATTTGCAAGATCAATCATAAGGGTTACTGAAAATACTTGAGTATCCCTTTGTACAAGTGTATCCTTTTATGCTAGTCAGCATTTTTGTCACCTTAAATGAATAATGCACTTATTTTCAGGAGTGTCGGGAATGCAAGTTAAGGATGGCATGGGCACAGAAGGGTCACTCTCCTCGAATGATATCACTGGTTGTTATTCTAGGTCAAGGGTAGCTATACGGAAACAAGGTGGGATATTTTAGTCCACAAAGTATATCACCACCAACAGGTGCATAATTAGAGTGATAGATTTACCGCTTAAATAACCGAAGCATGCGCACATACGTACACAATCCCAGGTTGTCCAATTTGTCAGTAGCGTGGCACAAACATCAGGTCATTTATCACTAGGTTTGTTCAATCCAAAATCCATTTGATTATACCACCTTAAATTACCCTGTCTTCCTCTTGGTGGGTGGCTTGTTGTGTGTGTAGGTGCATAAAACCTATATGTAAGAAAGAGGCAAACCCCTAACCGGATAAGTTGCCTCATTACTTCATCAGCACGACAAACAAACACACAAAGTAGAGAGGAGGGTGTTGATGCAGCATAAAAGCCTAGAAAAGTTTAACATTTGGAAAAAAATGAGGCTCATAAATTCACAATGCTCGCGCAGTATGGGTTCCCTACCCACAAACAAATATGGAAGTACAGGCTATTGTTTTTACGCCTTTTGTCGGCGTCAGTACCACCAAAGAAGCGTTCGATAACCCGAGCTCTTCAACTACTTAACTCAAATAAGGCGCAGATGCTAATTATCGAAGTTGTGCGTGCATGCTGTCCGTTCACATGTATGTTCTCACTTGTGGTGTGCACATATGCACAAACGTGCGAGTGAACTGGAAACACACTACCTATCGTTAATTATCATCAGGTCAAAATCGCACAGACCATGTGCAGCTGCTGCTGTTTTGTACCTGCTACACTGGGTGGTCAGGCAGCCAGCAAGCCCGGCCCAGGCAGCCAGCTAACGATCTACCTTCACGCTGCAATCTGGAAGACACTAATCAGTCCTTGTTCCAATTAGTCCAAAAGCCCTTAAGTGCGGTTGTTCCTCCCAGTAGCGCTCTCTCTCTCTGTGGGTGGTCCGGTGGAGAATGGTTACTGAAGACAATTATGACGATGATGATATAACGTGCTTCAGGGATAACGTAAACATGGAATTAAGCCAGTGGTTGCGAGTATGGTGTGGGAAAATAAAAGTCTGTAGACAGGGATACTTTTGGCTACATCGTTGTTGTATCACTAGTGGCACTCAAATGTCTGAAACCTAGGTTGAATGAAGCATTTCGTCGTACTGAGAAAGAGTGGTACCATTTATTAAAAAGTCAGTAAAAATGCTTCATCCTCCGGCAGCTCAAGTAGTTTGTTCACTGTCCACTGGTAAAGGCATACGTTTCAAACACTTAGCGCCCACGAGCTGCTCACAAGCGTCCATCCAGGTTTTTACCTGGTAGTGTCGGCCAGTCTAGATTCACGGAAAACAGTTTTGACCTCCACAATAGGTCGCTGGGTACAGGGTAGCTTACTTGAAAACGTTTCGTCATTAGTCTGCGTGTTATCACAAGTGCCTTAGGAGGCACGGTGTGCCGATGTGTCAGTGTTTGTGTTCCCCCGCTAAAAAGCCAAACGCAGGAACGCTGGTATAGAGAGGATGAATCGTCCGATTTATAAAGAATAACATTAATAATCCCTGCCTCCGTATATCTAATCGCGACCGTAAGAAACAAATCATTTCAAAATCACCCTGTTTAAGATATCAGCACACAAAACAAAGGCTAACGAGCTTCCCGAAGTACACTCATTCGCAAACAAATTTGTTTTGTGTGTGTGAGATTCACCTGGTACCCAGCTGAATCTCTCGTTTGTGATGTTTTCAGCAACCCTATGAGTAGTGCTCTGACGAGCTTCTTTTCTGATAGATATTGGCAGTGAGTTTCAAACTAAAATAAACCAATTCCCGTCGTACCAGGCGTGCGGTCGTCTCACGATGAAGTCGTTTCAAGTTATTTACTCCTGGTCGCCGTCAGAAAAATACAGTCAAGGTATGACGAAAAGCATAGTTTTAGTCATGAGCAGAGAATTACCCTTAAACTGAAGCGGTCACTTGTGTGCGGTGGAAACACTGAAAAATGTATCTCTAACACTGACCAATTACTCTTGATGTGATTCGCGGTGTTTTTCACTTTGGTACTCGGTCTGTTGGAAGTCCTAACCACGATGAAGTAACCAGCAACCTGGTGCGTAAAAGCGTGACAGAAGGCTAGGTTCTAAAGACTTCTCCAAATATGTGGGAATAAAGTCAGCCAAACATAGCGCCGGGGTATTTTTAGGTTCGGTTGAATTTACCGACTTCCACTGTCAGTGTCCCAAATATCTGACAATGTCCACGAACCTCGGGCTTTGGAAGAAGACTGCTTTATGAGTGCTGGAATAAATCAGATCATGCTTAGGACGAATACGAATATGTTTTAGAGGCATATTTGGTGTAGTCAAGATGGGGTATGGCCTACTGCTGTGTTCAGCAAAGGAAACATGGTGATCTTCAGTAATCCAGAGAGAATAGACTAGATGATAGTGGGCCACTGAGTATGGAGGCCGTGAACAGCTGTTTGAGGCATCTGGTGGATAACTTCAGGGTGTGCAGATGAGTACCAGGGGTAATTTGCTTGACGCATGCTTAGACGCATGTAATCAACCACGTTGGCCGTTTGAAAAATCACGCTGTTCACACCGAGACATTTGAGCTAACTGGTGCGCCCTTAACTTGCGTGACTTCTTCTGAAGGCAACACTGATAAAAAACATACGCAACTCGTTTAAAGACGACAGTCGACCCATGTTGACAGTTAAAACTGGATGGTTGAAACTCATATCCAACATGTGTTTTCCAGCTATGGAAGCTAAAACGATCAAATTAGTATACGAAATCGTGCTTACTGGTGCCTGATTACTCAGGTGAAGAGGTCGACAGGCTGTGTACGAAAGGAATTAGTGTGTTCTACATCAGTCAGGTTCTCACGAAGCTGAATGCAAAATTTAGTCACTGTGTAGGGTACGTGTGCGACGACAGTCGAACTATGATACCCATCTTTACTGAGGACAGCACATAAGTATGTCTAAGTGCGGTGTCAGAAATTGATACAAGCAGAGATAACCGCGGAACGTGACATTTTCAATAAATGCAATGGTAGTCATACGTCTTACCGGTTCGCCCGAATGGGCATGCATCCTATTCGGCTCGGAGAGGAAATTGCCATTGACAGTACGGTTGACCGAACCCCAGCTCTCAGTAGTGCTTCACAAACGCAATCCATAAGGATGGAGCAAGTGAAGAACACTGCTTCACTTATTCCAAAACTAGGAAACCTGTGTAGGTGCAGGAAACGAGAACTCCCAAGTCTGTCGAAACTGCTACCCCTCAAGTGTACCAGATTTTTGATATTTCGATCCCACTGGATAGTTTACCCTCAAATTTACCAGCAAATGAAACGTGTCACACCCCTGAGGTGTGCCAGTACACAACTGAACCATACAGCTAAAAGTCTTACACGAGCAGGATCTTCAAAACTGCTACCCGGATATTCGTCACTGTGACATTAGTGTGCCTAAATTATCCGTAGCTGTTTACTGGCTATCTGCAATATTTTACTCACCTTGATATAAAGCGCTTGTTGTTAAGATTTTCCTCAACAAACCAAGCTCCGTTTTTATCGCTTGTGTTCTGAGTATAAAAGATCAACTAATGTTTAATAGAAGTCCCACTTCCACCTACTTAAGCCTGCTAGTTTCTCCTACACTCTACTTTTTGGAGAGCCACAGAGGACGTATTTTCCAGTTAAAATTCCCATTCCGGGTTTGGAGGGATGGTGTGTTCTTCAGGAGTATTCTCATCGGTTAAAGCAGTGCACATAGTGGGCTACCACTTTACTTGAGAGGCACTGCTATCAACCGCTCTGTCCGAAAAGGTCAAAATTAATAAGATAGTCTGTTGTAGCTAACTGCTGTCCTCGTTACAGTACCTTGGTGTCAGAAAAAGACCCGCCAACAAGGAACACGACAGCTCTGTTGCGCACAACTGGATCCAAAAGTTACAGGAGGCCTGGCAGCATTTAAAACGCACTTCCGACCTTGAAACAGGCTGTCCGATCGGTGTTGGACGAACACCCATCATCGTCCGCCCTCTTTCTGTCAAATACGTGAACACTCACCATTGTTGTATGTGCTTCTGTGGGGTCACCATCAGCCGTTGCTGAACTGATTGACTGCTTGGGCGTTTAATCTGAAGCTGGAATTTTCGGTTTCGATGTTTGGCGGCTTACTTACCGTGATTTTCGTGACGTTAAGTATCTCGTGGGTTTCGGGCATTTTGGGAGTATTTTCAGAAATTTGACCTAACTAATACAATCGGAGGGGAACTTAAAGTTCGCAAGGCAGGCGGACGCCCTGCGCGCTTTCAACATTTACTCACAACACATTATGGCTGTTTGGGGAGGCGATAAATTGTAAGTCTTTCTCTCTTCAGATATCATGTGCTTTGTCGACTGGGTTGTCTTTACAAGTCCTCTACTGGAGCAAACAACTCACACGCATTACGAAGAACGACCTCAACGCTGGCCTTAATAGTGAAAAAGACTCAACTAAACCAAGCACGAGACGAAAAACAACAAAGGGATTACTATCAGGCTCACTACCTCACTAACTCCCGGTGGCATGACGAAGGATAGCAACTAGTTGGGGGTTATGGAGCTAGATATTTCTTGTAGTTTAGTCAGCTGGAGAACGCATAGAACTTCTTTGGGAGGTTGGAGTTTCAGAAAAGTTAGAAGGGTACTTGTTAGGTTTATTGCTGGGCAGCGTATCGTTATTGATAATGGAGCTTTGTCAGACCAACTGATTGGACCAAACTGTCCGTCGAGTTTTGATGCAGACGGAGAAGCAAGCAGAAGAGCCGTCTACTGCTACCGGACAAAATAGCCACATTGTTTCACTGATAAGACTGTAAAAACAACCGTATCCTCCAGCTTTCGATCATTTTGCTGACCGTGGTTCTGCTCAGTATAGAGTAACTTCCCTGATGGTGTACTGTCAACTATGTATCTGATACCTCTGAAGCCCACATGAATATGCAGGCCCAGCTTGAGGTCTTCGGGGGTTAGTCTCAGGAATGCTTCCTGCTACTCAATGTTCTGAAGTTTTGAGCTGACATTTTTCCCTATAAGAGGAAATCAATTTCACGATGAAATCTTTAACCTTTCACCCCTCCCTATCAATAATACGGGCATTCCCCGGTCTTTCAAGATGAAGCAGTCGAGATAACCATCTCAGGTAGGTCCTCACGTTCAAGCCACCTTTTATCAAAGTCCGACTAAGAGCACTGTATGTTCTCAGGCTGTGGACGTCTCAGGCCCTTATCCCGAGGTTTGTTACCAAATCTGATCTCCCAATTGGATTCGTTATCTCACTGCTGTAGGATGGTGGAACGCCGCTGCACAAGAAATCATCAGTTTTCAAGCCTTTGGACCAGTATGCACCGTTGATAAATACCTGTTAAGGCCTAAAATGTAATTTGGCCTCATACATAAACAGCTTCTGAACCCTGAGACGAGCGTGAATGTAGGACACAAGGGACAGTCTACAATTTTGGCAACTTTGTCCTCTAAGCTGTGTGAAGTTTCATTGAGTAGTCTCGAACAGTATGAAAGACGTCTTCGATGATAAAAAAATGAGACCGGTCTGTGCATCTACTGTCAATAACAGGTGACTAAACTGGCCATTAATAAAGGGTAAAATTAGAGGACGTATATCAGCTGACACGAACATCGTATGAATTGAACCGATAATCCGTGATCCAACTGGAGATAGCACAATGGTGAATGTTGTTAACCGCAACACGTGTCACATAAGCAGTGACGATGGAAGACAGATAGATGTACTATCTTACTAATTCCGTGTACGTACTCACCACTGTGACAATCACTATCATCGGAAACACCAACTGGTTACTTGGTGGTCACAATGCGAAAGCATGCGTACTATCAAGCTAAACTTCAGACGGCATGGTCAGAACACGGAATCGGGAAGGAACTATCCTTGTCGCATACATGTAATCTACATGGCATCGGGAGAGAATGTCATCAGACGTTATACGAGACTCGACGTCTAAACAGCCGGTCGGAGAATACAGACCCAGGGCAACCAGTGAGAGAGCTGCGGCTACAAACCAACAGAAACTGATTGATCCCATTCTCCCAAACGATAATACCTGCCAATCTAGGGCTAATTATCTACTGCTGATTAGCATAACCGAAGCGGTCCATACTTTCTGTTCACTAAATTTGAATATCAAGGATTAAAGTGCTTCAAACAGGTTTTACAACAAACCATCACAAACCTTTGTGCTCGTTACAGTGAAACCAGTGCTCCGCCCATGTCTGCAAGGAGACCGTACTGTAAATTAGAGATATTAGCATGATACGTTAACGCGATGCTTCTCCAAAAGTGTTGCCCCATGGATAGATTGACTATCAGGCAGAAGTTCGCCAGAACGGTTGCCTGAAAATGTTACCATGCCATAAAATAAGGTTTATCGACCGAGAGGAATTGAGACATATCGCCTAACCCATCTATAAAGTGTGCTTGCTCGGGAAACACACACAAGGTTTCTGGTAACAGATAACCGTGCGAAAAATATTGAATCAGAGCGGTCTAGGGGATGATGGATACCACTCATAACTTTCAAAGGCCTACCCCCGCCTAGTCTGGTGTGACAGAGCGCAGCGGATAATACAAGTTAGTCGTCATAATACTTGCTCTCGTGATAGCTCCGTTCAGCAGCAGTGTCTCACACCTGCCCTTGTGTTTTTCGCCAAACACAAGAAACACGACGAGTAGTTCATTTCAGTCTGCCGGTTATAAAATGTATGCCGATAGGCAGCCCAAAGGGTTCGCCCTTCGTTTCTTCCAGGCAGCGACGTCACATCCTGGGAATGCAGTTCCTATGCATGAAGTCACCGAATAGACACTTTTTTATCACAATCTTGAAAGTTGCTGAGTTGCCGACAGGCTTCCTACAACTGTTTTCACTACTTCCTGCCGCAAAATATAAATGTGTCGACGGAAGTCAACACCATTGTCACCAGTGAGACGAAGAAGGAGACGAATATCATAGCTGTACAGTATGTATTCAAAACGAGTACAGAGAAGAGTCATCTTGTGGAACACAAAAACCGGGGTTTAGGATTTCCGACTTGGTGCCATTTCTTCCATACACAAGCGCATCATAATTTTGCTCGGCTTAGACGGGTCAGCAAACTGGTGCCCTTTAGACCAATCGTAGCCCGATGCATAGCAGAAAACCTGTCCTTTGGGATCAAACACGCAACACGTGAGTGGTTGATCGGGAGACTCAGATGACCTCAGTTTAGTTCGAGCGTCTTTGTCCCAGAAGGAGTAGTAACCATCCGAACCAACGGTGGCCAAAGTTCCATGTACCGGATGAAATGCCATGTCATTTACCTGTGGGACGAAGAATAGCGTGGGAGTGAACAACAAGAACACAAGGAAGCTTTAGTTACCGAGAGATTGTTTGAAGTCAAACACGTACGGCTTAAAACCAATTAGCAAGGTTGACAGACAGCGGGGAGATGAATCGAGGATAAATACGCCAACTGAAGTATACTCAAGACCATAATCGTTTCGGAAAGAAACGAATCTATGCTTTACTGGTCTTCGCACTACTTCCCCTTGATTCTGTAGCTTTGGTTGAAATACGTTTTAGCTTCGTACATGCCCAGAGAGGTAGTTCCACTACTGCCTAACGAAACTGGATATCAGCACGAAAAATTGTTGGAATGGTCTCTTCAGAAGTCGCTTGGAATGTGAAAACCCAACAAGTCGACAATGTGGAATGGTGTGAACAGCGCAGGATGTTAGCTACTGAATTGCATAATGCAGACAAAAAGACCACTTCAAACGGCAAATCAAAAGCAACGCTAGAAGTGCGGCATCATCAACTGTTCAGATGGACTTTATTTACTGGAACATCTTCAAATCATACATGAAGAATATGAATAACAAGTTTTGGTTGACAATTGATGACAAGATAAAATCAACTTAAATATAGGTTGTAGAACAACTTGTACTAAAAAAAAACGTGCCCAATGGCATGAAAACATTTGTCTAATGGACAAGTTCATATGGTGTAGAGTCGCTCTAGTTAAATTCTGTCCAAGTAATAATTGTTGTTATCTGCTAGGTTTCCGTTCACAAGGTTTTCGTTTTCTTCGTAGAGCCTTGTCTTCGGAAAACCGCTGTTCACGGTGCTTTACATACCATACATTTCCCCATTAAGAAATGGATTTTGCAAGGCTACCAAGGAATCTGTCAAATCCGATTAGGTTTAAAAGGAACTCAACAGGTGGATCTCCAAATAAGCTCTCAAGGAATTTAAGCGCGTTACTAAGACGGGCATATACAGGACCAAAGTCGAACCGTCAGTTCTGCGGTCATTCTGATTCAACCTCACTGAACTTATCCCGATGACACTGGCAGGGTGAGTGCTAGCAAATGTTACGGCGTCTGGTGCGTATACCTGTGATCGGGTATGGGGTTGTCACCACTGAGTTACGCAGCATATGTTACAATATTGCGAATAGCAAGACCATACTGCGTTATCCCACTCAATAACGCCTGGGTATTGTGTAGCGTTTCATTGGTTGTTTAAGCTTGGCAATCAAGCTCAACCCATGCTCTTTCAAGTTATTCGAGCAAACCTTTATGGTATGTTTCTCTCGTCATCGCAGTGAGAATGTAACTGATGATATGCCTTCTGCCTTGAGTCAGGAGTCTCACCGGAGTATGCTTGATTGCGTGACTAAATTTAGAGCTGCGATTCCAGACAACGAACTATCGACAAAAGCATTTCATACATACCTGAATGGTATACAAGATGTCGCCAAACGTATCAGCACTTTACGAGAACAACTGGACGAATCACGCTATTTTGTGACTTAAGTGCGACATAAGGGAAGTGCAACAGGCATAACAAGTCTAAAAGTACTACTTCATCTAATGCAAGTAGGCAAAAAGTTGGGGAGAAACTCCACCCCACCATTCAGAAAATACCCATAGTCTGACCAGCAACAAACGAATGGAGGCGAACAAGTGTTTGAGAATGATCATCAAATAGCCTACTACAGATAAAATTTAAAAGTCGCTGCTTTTAATGATGACTTGGCTAGTTCACTAGTCCTTCTCAACAGCACACTTTGCCGAAAAACCACATGCAACCAAATGCCATGCTGTGGAGAAGAGTATATCACAAACTAATTTGAAATTATCGGCTTATCAACTTCCACGACTTTGTATCCTCAACACGGGAAAAATTAATTCCGTGACTGGAAACAAGAGCTAGTGCACTACAAAAGCGAGCTAGATGGGTATGCCACAGGAGACGGGTTGCTCAGACCCCTTTGTAGATATAAATCTCAAAAAAAATCTCATCAACCATCGAGCCTAACAGCGAAAAGCAGAGCCCGTTCCTTCCTTTACTGTGAGAACGAGATGCACCAGCAGAGGTTCTGGGTGGGTGACTAAACAGTGTCGTCAAAAACACAGCCAAAGTCGCCCGATTACAACTCTACGAGCCGACCGGTCGTTCCCGAAAACCACAAGGATAAGCTGTCGAGGCTGACGATGGTTAGGTACTGATACACAATTGCTTGTAATGCATCATACAGCGGTGGAACGACTCAAAAAGCTTCCATCTGCCTGAAGGGACACTGCCCACACCGTTCACCATAAAACCTAGGACCTTGCAGAAGTATCCTGATTGTTCATTTAGTGAACACTGGCCAGAAGACTAATACGAAAGTCTTCAACGTGGCCTACTGGTATGCACTGTCAAAGCTGTGCGTAGACGTACTCTGGAGATGAATGGGGTCATTTGCATAAAGCTACAGGCTCCATCATTTACAAACAGACAACATCAGATAAGGCACTCTGACTAAACTGGCTCTTGTGTCAGGATGTAATGAATATGTGATCGAGGTGTACGTCAGCCGTGAGTTCATGTGAGCAAACAGTTTTTGACTCTTGTGGCAACACTTAAGTGAGACTAAGTGAACGCCCCACTGTAATGGGTTTGTCTCTCGGGTTTTGTATTCAGACATTATATGTAGTAGGGCAGTCGATGACCACCCGCAAACAGATCTTCGCCCTCCATTCATGTATTCTTGGTCAGAAGCGCCGTTGCCCTTATTCTCCGATTAACGTCAACTTTGTCACAAGGAACGGAATCACGGTGTTCAAAGTTCTCTTTTTAGGAGTGGAAACTAATTATAACTCACCAGTGAACTCATACAAAATTTACGAATCGTTACATTCTGACCTGAGAGTTCGAGATGCCTCAGCAGTTAAGCTGAGAACTTACTGACCGGAAAGTTCATGATTCGAATCCGACCCCTACATATCGACAGCCTTAAGCAACCTAGCAATATCTCGGCCCTCGTGCTTCCTTCGGGTGGTATGACAGATAGGCACCGAAAGGGTGGTGGGGCTGAACCGTTCTGAGCTGCGACAGTTTGAATAACAGTTCTGCTGCTAGTCAGAAAGAGGATAATAATGATTTGAGATTGCTTGGATGTGGATTGTAAGGAAACCCATGTGCATAAGAAGCACATTCCCATAGTTCTAGTGAAGGTTGGTCAGTTCTGTCTGACTTGTACTGTGTGCCTCTATGATATTCGGATTTCGGTCACTCGTAGTACGGTTAATTCAAGTCACTTATACTCCTAGAATATTGCTCAATATGTTTAGCTGACGGTGACCTTCCAGTTGGCTGGAAACATTCTGTCTTCCGCACCAGGGGAACAAAGGAATCAAACGTGTTTTTCATTGAGGGACAAAGCAGAAGTTAGGGTCAACAGCAGTCAGATCACTGCCAAGCGGACCAGGAAGAAACACGTGCTCAAAAGGTAAGACAGAGCAACTTCGGGACGCGAATCAGCAACAAACTGCCGAACCGTTCACAGTCACCATAGATGGCCTAAAAATGTGTGCAATAACAGGTCGAAACAGATAGTTTCTTATCAATCCATGAAGGAGAACGGCCGGTTTAAGTTTACTTCCCCGCCAGAAGCATAGGTTTCCCAAAGGAATGCGCGAAACTGACTGGTGATTAGGTATTGCATTGCGGTTCCGAATCCAGATGATACATAAACCACCGCTGTACCGGTTAGAACGTGTCCGTAAATAAACGTTTGTTGAGGTATTTAGCTTCTTAGTACATTGTCAGTTTAAACGGGAGCCAGAAAAAGCCAAGAAAATGTGAGATGACTGAGGTGAAGCCGAGAAGAAAACTAGACAGAGACAGGGACGATAAGCAATATCATGGGTCGAACAACTTCCTGACTAGTTCATTCAGTGGGAGTGTACCTGAAGCGCTTAACGACCACCAGGCGTAAGCGTACTAGGGTCAAGGAAGACTATCATTGTCAACCGTTACCGAACTCGAAATGGAGCATGAGGGAGTGTGACAGTTCCACCATTTCTAGCGGCCAGATGACCTCCTCATCCCACAAGCCTAGGCAGTGTTGTCCATTGTCTGTCATATCTATCCCCATATTCACCCAGATCCATATCATTCAAACAATCCGTATACCGATGCTCTCCATCGCACGCATCTAATCACCCCGCTTTCCGCTGTCTGCTGACTATACAAAGCAACCTTAACTACTTGATGTCCCTCAGCATTCTACTTGGTCTTTTGTTGTTTATGTGTTGTTTGTTATCAATGCGTTTGTAAGTGATAAACGACCACTAACACCCATTCCGGGTTCAGAATCTACTTCTTATCCAAAAAAGTGTTACAACTTACCGCATAAATCTCATGATAGCCGTTGACAGGTGCACTGGAGCGATGGCATTTGAATGTAAAATTGTCCTTGGTAGTCGTCGGATTCAAATACTGGATGGCTACTCGACCCTCAGTACTACCAAGAGCAAAGCCGGAGGGTTGTTTGGTTTGTTGATTGAGGAAAATGGAAATGCAGCGACTCTGGTGGTGAGAAGAGAGATTATGCACAGGCCTTAAAGACAGGGACCTAAAATGACTTGTTTATTACACTTCAAACACAAGTTCACAGTTTTGTGGATTGGATCAGCTGAGCGTGCTACGATTGAAACCGATTCGGTCTACAAACTCCGGATAGTCGTACCGTAAAGGAACAAATGTGCCAGACAGAGTTAAACAAAATTACCAACACTGTATTGATTAGCCCCGTTTCCCATCAGTATATTTTCTGAGAAATCAGAACGCGAGCGAACGTATGAACGATAGATCTTCCAGGGAAAGAAAGATAAGTATCAAGAAAACTGAAGATGGACGAGGGTTATGATATACGGGTACAACAAAGCAAACGCCTTTATTATGAAGAACAAAGCTTGAAAATTACGACTAAAATATAAACAAATGAAACCAGATTCACAAAAGAACAGATACTTCCCAAGCCTTGGCAGGTTGGGTTTGACCACAATCTTTTCGGTCAACAGCCCCGCGCCTTGACCACCGATCTATATTATGCTAGAATAACCTAGAGACACGGGACCTGATAAAGCCAGTTTCAGAGAGCTTCAAAGAAAATGGATGTGCCGAATTAAAGGACCCTGAATATGTACCAGACGGGTAACACACAATTGTTGACGGAATGAATATTGCAGTCGTTCTCTCAGGAAACGGAGTGCTTCTTCATGATTTCAGTTCATTCAGCTGACGGTATCAGTGTGCAAACTAAACCAATTAAACGTTCCTTATTACCACTGGACCGCTGTCGCAAAACATCATACCCTTTACTATCATATTATAATAATAATTATTATTATTATTATCAAAGACAGCAACATCAGTGTTGAAACTAAGGCTTCACTGTCGTGAAGCCAGGAAGTTTACGCAATCACATCTAAAGCCTTAAGGCGAAAACAAAATGAAATAGTGGATGAAGGGGGACCTCGTGTTCGCCCATCCCGAGCATTCTGAGCTGTCTACAACTCCAACCGCTCGAGCAGACAATCAGGAAGCAAAGTTAGAGCACGAATGCCACCGAAAACGATCAGCCACCATTTCTTGCAGTGTCTCCAGCAAATAACATGGAGATCACAAGGACCACATCCTGAAGGGCATGCCTCACCAAAAAAGCGGGGCGAGATGGCCCAAATGCGAAGTTACTGACCGGAAGGCTCGTAGTTCGAACCCGACTTCTGCCTCTCGACTTCCCCTCTCTAGGCTTGAGTAACCTGGCAGTATCCCAGCCCTCGTGCAACCTTTGCATTTCGAAGGTGCATGCCAAAAGATGACATCTCTACAGAGGAGCTACTATAAGACCAAGCACCACCCTTCCATAAACTACTTTAAAAAGCTGTTCCAAAACGGCTAAAACAGTGGTCAAAAGGGTCGGAAAAATTGGTTTCAAACACTATCCTACACATCGCATATTTTAAGACCACAAGTAACAAAGGGTGAAAGTGTACGGTTCGACGACAATACCATGTCAAGTAAAAATAAGCAACATGGAAACAGCATTACTTGATATTTGAGAGGAGATTCAGTACGAGAGAATTCGGTAGGACCGTTCTCCAAATTATATGCGATTACATGACGGCCAGCCAAACCCACTAGCGCGAGTGGATAGTGCACATCAGCGCAGTACACACGCTCCGGCAAGTCCAAATTGAGAATCGGTGTCGCCTGGCGCAAATCCCAAAATCTACGCAAAAACAAGACTCAAGAATGGTTACTTCACATGGACAGTGCGAAAACACGTCTTTCAAACTTCCGCACAAATTACCCCGTCAATACAGCACTATAAGATACACACGCGGAATGCCAACCAATGGAACATTCGTACTACTTTGAAGTTCGGAGTAGACAAGTTACCAAAAAACAATAGCTGTCGATCGCCAACAGCGCAATAAAGGTATGAGGGAACCGGCATAAAATTGTAGTTGTTTGTTTATAAAACGCTCTGGTGTAATCGGTTCACTCCAAACTGGGTCGTGCAACAAAGGAAGTAACAACCACGTGTTACGCGAACCCGTACTCATTCCCGATTTGAACAATATCATTTTTCCTTTGTCTGCTTGGTGTGATCCTTTATAAGGTCCCTACTTGGCATTCCATTTTATATGCAACAGAAAGTTCAATACGAATGGCATAGTTTAGTACTGGACCATTTTGCTCTCCCGTTTTTCAATGCAATTTTCTCTTTTAGAAAGCAAAAACGTCAATAGTAATACACCGCATAAGATCAGGGGTGTGACAACTGCGTTCCAAAATAAAGCAGACATTGTTCAAAGGTCGATTTTTCTAAGCCTCAGGGAAACCAGTCAATCGAATGGCTCTAGTTCCGATTATTTAAATGTAAATGCTGGGATAACTTCTATTTAGCCTTTGTCGATGAAGTAAAACTCCACATCTGACATCCCCAGGCGAGGACGAATGAAGCTGGTGCTGTACACGCAGATTTTGGTACTAAACCTCCTGTGACCAAGCTTTTCGGTAATAGATCACGTCTTTCTTACGGAAATTCGGTTAAAATTTCGGACCCACGGCCTCATGAGTACGTCTCTCTTAGTAATCGATAGACTGGTTGTGCAATCAAGCAAAGAGAAGCTGGAATTTTGGTGTAGATGTCAAGATTCCAGAGAGGTTGAACCCTTAAATACCCAGCCGCTCGTGGCCGAACGGTCAAAGCCTCGGACTCGTAGCCGGCTGACCTGCAGTTTCGTGAGATGCGTACTGCTGATGATTCCAAATAACGACAAAACAGGTTTACAGAGCCTCTCGACTTTTTCGCATAGATTGGCCTCACCTACAGGACGAAATCTACACCGAAGACATGCCAAATTTCCTCACACTATCAACAAAAGCTGGATTGGTCTAAGTCGCAGGGTGAAAGGACCGACTCCCCTTACGCTCATTGGATGTGTTCCGATGAATTCAAGGAAGGAAATGGCATTTCGTCGTCGAAGCACAAACTGTTGATTTTTTTAAAGAAATGAAAGTGATATTCTCAGATATACCTTGATGCAGTGACGACGTTTTGTAGTTGGTATGAAAATCCCAAACAGAGGCCTCTGCAAAAAAACTAACCGGAGGAAGAAAGTTTCCTAATCTTCATTGGAGTTTCCCTTAAGAGAACTATGCATATCCTGAGTGTAATCTAACTGCAGTTGGGGGAGCACGTCCTTTAGTTACGTGAACAGGACATGTTGAAATTCCCCAGACCTATATCAAAACAAATGGTGAGAAAGCCTTACCAACTAGGCAGTCTAACAATCATCATCATCAAAGACAGCAACATTAGTGTTGCCACTGATGCTTCCTGCCGTAACACATTAGTGTTGCCACTGATGCTTCACTGCCGTAACAAACAAACGGGTTTATAATTTAACCAGTTCAAAATTAGCAGTCCAGCCCACGCGTTCTCCAAGGGGCCAGCTATCTGGGATTTCTCGTGTACTCGTTCCGAGTGATTCAAGCTTGTTTATCTCAGGATAGTATATAAATACTGCAGTGAGTGTCACGTATGATCTGTTTTAGACGTACAATTAGCTCACGAAAAACGAACCGGAATTCGCATAAAACAGACAGATCGTGGTATCCGTTCAGACGAAAATCGAACGTAAGAAATGCACATCATTAATACCAAGGGAGAAAGACCCATCCGAAGCCGAACATCAGGTTGATAATGGGACTGGGTTGGTGATTGGGTTGGTGGTTGGAGAATAAAGATCTTTAAAATCGTGTTGAGTAATAAGCGAGTGGTGAGTCATTCGTCAACTACAATGATGGTTTATTTAACGCGTCAAGTTAACGCCACTAGTCTCGTGATGAAATCCCGAGTGGGTTGGAGACTAATTAAGTATCTCAAAAAACTTGAAAGATATAGTAATGCACACTGTTTCAGTAACCTAATTCCATTCAGTGAAACCCTAGGCATGGTTGAACGAATATAGTCCACACGGCCATATCCGACAGAGGTACAACTTTTGAACAACGGTGAGTCGCCGTCATAAAAGCGAGCCAGTATCTTTAGAAGGAGCGCTCAAGCTTAGCCACGAAAGCAGCAAATGAAAACCTGCGCTGAAATGAAACGAAGCAAATTTGTACGGACATGTACGAACAACAAAAAATTTACTGCTAAGCAACTGAGTAAGAAGTCCTGAGCGAAATACCTGAGGCGCTTGTCCCAGGAGCCTGTCATCAAGCATGTATAGTTGGGGGCCGCAATAAAATGAACAGTTTTCACCGGTGCATCATGTGCAGCCACCTGCGTAAATGCGTTGGAGCCCAGATCCCACATATGCGCACTCTTGTCGGCTGAAACACTGAACACTTTAGTACCATCCTAGAGACGAAGAATTAAAAGGAGGTCCGAATGACTCACATTGCTCCAACATGCACTAAGAGCGGGACCTTGGTGCATTTGCTCCGCCTTTGGTATGGTGCTACCATCACCCTGAACTTCCCATATACGAACACGATTATCCCAGCTAGTAGCAGCTAGAAACGTAGTTTGTAAAGTTTCTGGGCTGAATCGAAGACAAGAGACTGTATCTGACGGTGGACACTGTACTTCTGCTGTCTTTTGGGCATCTATACCCGTTTTTGTTGTGAGGTTAGTATTGCCACCCAGATTCTGTGCAACCCCAGAGAAAAACGTCATTGCACCGGAGAATAAGGTGCGTGATGGAGTACCACGGTGATACAGCCAGGAAATTCAATCGTTCGGCTGAAATATGTAGAAAAGTTTTAAGCTAATGACAGAAAACTACACAATACACAAAAACTGGACATATGCGCCCCGAAACATGGACAGAAGCTATTATTCTGCCGGGCACCGGAGTAAACACCTAAGGCAGATCTCGTGTGTAAAGATGAAATCTCCAGCGCACTTACCGTAAGCGGTCGGAATCGGTTGGTTTCGTTAACCTGAGAAGACATAGATAAGTGTTATTAGGGCAAATAACTCTACACGAATATCACTCTTTTTCATTTATCGCCGTTTTCCTTCCATTTTCAATTTTGGAGCACATCTTGATGAACCAGATAGCTGTCATCAAATACTCTCCCGAAAAGACTCAAAACGCTTGCCTCATCATCATTATCAGCTGTAAAACCCGCGTACTTATTGGACATTGGCCACAGCCCACACTTGCGTTCGGCAATTATCTGGTGAGGTAAGCGTGGATAACAGTGCATTTGAGGTGACAGCTGATATAATTGATGCGGTAGTAAAGATGTATCAGTGAACTTCTCGTTGCTTAGGTCTGAAGGGGAAGCTATGCATTGAAGACAACAGCTTGAACGCATACCCGCCATTGAGTGCGCAAGTGGGTCGGGCTTGAAAATGTATCCCATATCGAGGTCCATATCCAGGGAGACGGCAACGACCTGCACGACTGAGTTTCCTGCAAATTGCCTTCACACTTCGCTACCAAGTAATTGTTTGACCTCTCAAGTCTCGTTTCCAACCTTTGTGTGGTTTTGCAAAAAGGGCCATTCGAGGAAGTCGGTCAACTGCCATACGGAACACGTGATCAAGCTGGTGCAACTTATGGAGTGTGATCAGTTCATCTACTATGAGCGAGTTATTTCTTCCCAAAACACTGCGACGTACTTCACTATTCAATTCAATTTATCAGCACCTTAGGGAAAGAAGTGTAGCCGGCAGAAACATGGCAAACTTAAACCAGATGACCACGTCAAGTCCACGGCCCACGAAGAAATCTTCGGGGTCCATGTCTTATATCAAAGCGGTTAACAACGTTATCACATATAAATCATGTATGGACTGGTGATATATAGTATATCTGCGAGGTATACCTGCGTATTGCCTCGTATCCTCGTGTCTGGTTGCCTACCCGGTATATATGGGTAGAAGATGGAGTCAGTCTAAGAGCTGAAAGGGGTTCATCAGTGATTTCCTGTGAAGGGTTACCTGTACACTGTATGGTTAAATTATGACCAACTCGGCACGACGAAGAAAAAGTGGCTCCCGTTTGGCGTTTAGGCACATGCTCTGACGTGCGTTCGTCTGTAAAGTGCTCCAATACATGGCAGGTCACTCGATGGAAAAAATGACATCCATTTCGATGTGCCATGCTTGCTTCAATTGACTGCTCCTGTCTGGGCATGCGTAACCTTGTAGTACTTCAGCCGTCGTGCTTCATTCGGATGGCATGGCGGCCAGGCGCCAAAAAGGTGTTACAGCTGAACGATCGTTATCACTACTTCATTAACCTTGCGAATGACAAGACCGTACAAACCAACCAATAACACTGAGGCATAGTCTGATGGCAGATCCGGAAGTGACGCGCACAATCCAGATAACAGAAAGTGATATATAGTGACTCTAGTCGACAAGGACTTTCAGTACAAGCACAAACACCGTGTACACCACCGTGCAAAACATTAGTCAAAGGCTATAGCTTCTTTGATCAGAATCAGGTCGTTTTGGGGGTAGCTTATAAGCTACATTCCCCTAAAAATCAGGCACACCGAAACAGAGACATTCATCTGATCAACATCATCAAGATAGGCAGTAAACATTTGCTTGCAGTGACGCCTTATAACCACAAATTCTTCCAAAGTATGCAACCATAACCAATAACCTTTCAGCTGTAACAACTCTTCTGTGCGTAGGTGTCATGCCACCCCAAATAAGCACGAGGGCTGATGCCACCCAACATTAGCAACGGTTAGGTTGTAACCAACCGCATTCCCCGCTCCACTGTCTTAGTGTCTGGAAAAGATTCGCCAACAAGGAACACAACAGCTCTATTGAGAACAAGCAATTGCGAAAATCACAAGGAGCATCACGATATGTACAGCGCACTTTTGACCTTGGATCCAGGTTGTCCGATTGGGGTTGGGTGATTACTGGAGCGAGGTGGCTCAACGGTTGGAGTTGGAATTTACTGACCGGAAGGTCCGTGGTACGAACCCGACCTCTGCCTCTTAACTTCCCCTGTCTAGGCTTGGGCGATCTGGCAGTGTCCCAGCCTCCGTGATTCCTTCTAGTGGCATCGCAGTTTGGCACGGGAGTGGTGCTACAGCTGAACACTTTTGGGTGGTTACTTCTACATGTCCGAACACTCATCATCGCCGGCCGTTGCTCCAATGACATATATGAGCACTGACTGCGCAGTTGGGTCATCTCTGCAAGACTCATTAAACATTAGTTAGATGAGTCCTGTGGTCCCAATCCAAGGAGGCAGCAGTTGCCGACCCGAATAAGTTTACTGTTAAGTGTCTTCATACTTCGTTGCCAGGACATACAACTCTCGGTCGGTTGCACTCAACAGAGGGTTTGGCGAAAGGGGCTTTGAGAGGCAGATGGTCTTCGGGCATGCGGAGTACATGTCCTGATTAGCGTAATCTATGAAGTGTGAGTGATTCATCTGCTGTGGAAGAGTTCCTTTTTCCTTTTTCCAGCTGCCATACCTCACAATTACTAAAATTACTGATCTGATGTTTCCACCAAACCTGACCAATGCTTCGGGGACATCTATGGTCGAAAACTGACACCTTCCGTATGTCCTCTGCGCGTACAGGCCACGCCACACTATAAACTCTGTCCTTGACACACAAACTCGCATCACGTCGGTGCCATAGATGTCGGAGGTTGTAAAAAGCTTCCCTGGCTCTTCCGGCTTGATGAATAATCTCACTTCCAACCAGTCCACCGTAACTGTCCACATAAACAGATTTATCGACCACGTCGATTGGCTTGTCTACAAACATGACATTTAAGTTTGAAGCCAAGTCATGTAGCAGCACTTTTCAGGTGTGAAACGCATGTCAAACCGTGCGACAGAGTAACTTAGGTTATTTAAAATTGTCTGCATTTAGGAAGGATCTGAACCAAGGAAAGCAATATCGTCTGCATACTCAATGTAAGTGATCGAGCGTACCGGGAGAATTTCTACCCTCGAGGTTTCAGAAGCAGGTAGAGAGATTCCAAGCAGCATATCAATGACAAAGTTGAAGAGAAGTAAAAGAAAAGCGACCTTGCCTTACACCACGCGATGAGGTGAACTCAGGAGAAAGACTCCAATATACTAGTATGCATCCACAAGAGTTCGCACACAGTGCCCCCATAAGGAACACGTTTGATCGCCATATACTGTTATTGATTCTGACGATGGACAGTATTAAAGGCAGCTTTTGAATCAAGAAAAAGGCAAACGTGGACCTCAGCGTCACGAATTCGTTTCAGCTTGGCAGCCTGGAGATACCTTACCCCTCCTCCTTCCTTCAGGTGGCATGGCGACTAGGCACCGGAATCGTGTTACAACTATACGAATAGTATTACCAATGTCGATTACCGGAAAATGGGGAAGCGCGAGAGACAGAGCCAAGTGTTGGAGACAACGGCATGATCAGTTTGTTCGGAAAACTGGAGAGCTACGTATTGATGGCGGTGTGTTTGATGCGAATTTATTGACCGGAATGTCCGTGGTTAGAACCCGACACTTCCATCTCGACTTCAGAGTCTATCCTTAAACAAACTAACAGTATCCCAGCCTCTGTGCTTCCTTCGGGTGGCGTGGCAGCTTGGCACCGAAAACTGAGCAATTTTTTAGGTCCACGAGCGCACTTAGTGCGTGATCGAGCCATTTCTTTTAGTGCCATGAACAAGTGATGAATCGAGACGCGGTGTTCTTACTCAAAAAGGCCGAAATTTTCCTCCCGAGTGAGTTTATTGGTCAGTGTTTTCCTTACCAGACCATAGATTGTCCCCCTTCAGCTTCTCCTACACAGCACGCAGATGAGTGAAACGACCTCAACGAGACACGGTCTTCTAGCATGCGGAGTGTTTACCAGGCTTTACAGTCAGAACCCACCCTAAGTTTGGCTAGAAACCTGAAAATTCGTTGGGATGAATTATGTTCGGAACTAGCGGATACATGTCTTCGAAATTTAAGCAGTGCCACTGTTCTGTTTAATATCCGATGTTTGAGCGGAACTGTAGCCCCGTGCCACAGGCGAAGTGCTCGACGCTGTACATAGACACGGCGATTCCGTTTCAGCAGGAATTGATATCCGAAAGCAGATTAGCTGAAACAGTCCAGAAGACGCGCCTGGTGAATTCGTTCGACTTAGAGACCTGTCAGCCTCCGGGTTTCTTAGCGATTTTTCCACCCTTTACGCGTCCCTAGAAAACGAGAAAAGCGATTATGAACGAATGCATGTTCAGTATCCACATAAGTGTTCAAAAGTAGTTAGTTATTGACCTGCGCCATAGGCAACCAATGGCAATGGGATCGATTATGGTCCGTGGCTGACACATTGTTGGAGGACACCATGTGACAAGACTTCGGTTATATAAGAACTTGTGCTATATAAAACCAGTCTGCGGTCAGCACATAGCTGGAGTGATCGTTCGCCAACGTACATACGTGCCGAGTACAATCCCAGATACACTATGGATTCACACGTATGTATTCAGGTTTTCGGCAACCATGCGATTTTTGTTTTTATCCCGACGTAACAAGGCATTCAAGGCGCCATAAGATTTGTCACCGGCGGTGTCAGAGCTACAGGTTGTTGAGGCGTAATCAGACGTGACAAACAAACAAACGATCAACTTCTCGGTTGAGATTCATTAATGGACGTTGCCAGATAAACCGTGCAGAGGCGAACAACAGTGAGCATGTAGTAAAGGGCCTTTCCGGCTGGTGACTGAGGACGATGCCGACCAGTGTAAATCTTGCCGCAAAGGTTTTGGATCTCCAGTGCGCTGCCGGAAGTGCGTGGAGTGATGGAATAGTTAGCTCACCCACTGCGCTTGCGTCTGACAGACAGCATACACCAATGTCAGGTAAGCCCATTGTGAGAGCAAGATCATCTTGTCTGTAGTACCTGCTTAGGAGCACGAACGTTCAAAGCTGCCAGAGACCGGGCTAAAAGATTGACTTCAAGGCACCTGTGGCTGCCGTCATCTACTGACCTGTAAATACTGTGGCCAAGACCAATGCAAGACGGGGTCGTCAGTCCTAACGGATGGACTTACAAGATTAGAATTAGTAAGGCGGAGGATGAAGAGAACGATTGTGGATGAGAAGAGGTGTGAGAAGTAGCCTGTTTCCAACTACTCGCTCTCATGTATGCAACAAGGTGATTAGACTGACAATACGACGAAACGACTAATATGGCAGGACAAGGCTTTTAATTGTAGGAAACATGGTTGTGTGCGGGTGTGGATACCGTCATATGACAGAAACTGGAGAATTGGCACCAGTCGCAGATTGTCTGCCTGCGCTATAAATGGGCATCTAGCCTTTGTGACAAGAAACCTTCACGGCATTTCCGATACAATTCCGATATGGCTGGAGGCTAACCGTAATCTTCGGACGTTATGATTCTTTCTTCAGGAATTCGACTTTCCCAATGCCAGCATTAGGAATGGGACGAATAAGACATCCGTCCCATTCGAACCCTGCTATGAAGCCGAAAGGACTCCACCTTTATTCTGATCCCATCAGCCTAATCGCAATAACGGGTCGACCGCGACTGGTATAGATGAAGCATCAGCTGCTGTGGAGGTATTCGGCAGAGACCAAGTTTCACCACAGCAAACGCCGCCACAGCCGAGAAACCTACCCCGCACCTTATTGGTCAAAAGAGACGACAGCCCTCTGGTGCAGTGCAAGGCGAGCGCCGGTTAGGGGCATTCAGTATTCGTACAATGTAGTTGAAATTCCGAAAGTTACGACGTGTTCCTGATGGACTAAAATAATCAAGCAATTGAGTTGAGAGTACCAATCCGAACGTTTGAGTCCCATTTAGGCATCCTGGGGTCTCGGTGATGCTGGGAAATCATCCCACACGACTATTCAGCATGAGGACCGTGTGCTTCAGTGAACAAAGAAATTTAGTGAGTGCAAACATATGGAGATGGATTAAAACGGTTTTTGGCTTGAGCACATAAGCAACAGAATTCAACCTTTTGGCGTAGAAAGCTTCACTTCATTGATAAACGTTTTGCAGTGGAGAGCATTTTGCGGATAATGAGCACACTGATTAGGCGAAAGTTTGGACGCAGCAGTAGCAAGCCGAAATTAGTTCCTCCAGAACATTAGAGTTTTAGAAATCACGAACTTCACGGAGAATTGGTTTAGGCAGGTTGCACTTTTAGTAATATCTTGCTTGTAGCATTTTGTTTGTATGCCATTGCAAGTTAACGCGATGAAGAACGAAAACAAATCTAAGCACAGTTCAAAGTTTCGTGGTGTGAGTTAAATATGATGAAACATCCAAACGATACCTCGTGCAAATTCCACCCTGGTAGACTGCGGAATAAAGTCTCATGTGTTGTATTCGTCACCCGTGGAATTGAATTTTGACCGTGGTTTTTGTGTCTCTTTTGCTTCCATCATAATATTAAGTATATCGCCAATTGGATGAACATTTTTTGTTTGAATACGAAAAACTACACCACACACTTGTACAATTTCACACAACACAAACGTGGTCACGTGCTTCGACTTCCTCTTCTGATTTCGCTCGCGCTTACAGCGGTCATTCGGGAGTCTCATGTGCTAACTCTGGTATAACAACACATCTGACCATCTCCGGAATTTATTATATGTAGGAACTGTTCAGAAGAAGACTCCTGGGCAACCATGATTGGGTTATTGTCTAATCGCTGACCTGGGCCAACGGCGAACTATTTCAAAGAGAGCAATTCTCAGTGAATCTTTTCCATTTGACCACTTTATCATTGTATACTCAATCTGGCGTCTTTATTTGTATTTCTTTGCCACATATTCTTAGCCGCATAAAGTAGCTTTTCGGGTATCCAGACCACTACAGAGCGAGTTTGTTTTGGTGAACCCGAGTGTTTCTAGATATTTAAAAAAACATTTTTCTCTAGTCGTACTTTTTTCTTTTGCCCGGTCATTATGGATGCAAGCTCCCATTCATCGGATTAACTCGAGATTGCAATTAGCAGGCGATAATTCCAGGGCGTGTTTTCACCGGGCGGAGGCTGCTTTTAGTAAACGACTAATCACTTCGCAAGTCACCCGTCTTTCCTATGTCGTCCAGCGCCTTTCTAGCGATGTAGCAACATAATTAGATCTGATGTAGTGTATCCTCAAGGAAAATCCCTATGACGCTCTTCGGTGGCTGTCATCAGTAGGACATGAAAGTTCTAAAACTAGATGCTGATTATTACGCCTTTGTGTCAACAGCGAAGCGTTACCCAAATAAAAACTACCAATTGTTTATCAAGCTCTTCTGAAAAGATGAGGGGGTTTTATTCACCACATTCGAACACGATGACAGGTTGCTGTAACACCTGCGGAACAGTATGCTTGCCAGCGCGAGGAATCGCATGAACAAGTGTATAATAATGCTTGGGACTGGGCTCTAGAAGGAGCGTAGACAACATGCGGAGGAAGGTCATTCCACGCAGCTACTACCCGAAATGGAAAACGTTTTGCAACATGAAGGTGTGCACCCGAGCTTGAAAATCCTCTTACCATGCCCCCGCTTGGTCAGTGCTGAAAAACCTGTTCGTCGAGTTTTGTTCAAACAGGGCGTAATTTAGTCCCCCTCGGGGGCGACGATACTCCAAGGGAAGGAGAGCAAGCATCGCGACGCGTGTTTCGTAGTCCACGGATTTGAGGCCGGCAACATTTTCGTGGCGGCTCACTAGACACGCTCCCTTGAATCCCGTAAGACTCGAGTTTGTGGAGCAGCTGGTCGTGTGGGCCATATGAAATGCTTCTGAGAAACCGAAAAGTGTGAGTCCTTTGTCCTTGACGTGGGTTAAAATGTCCATATTCACGAGCACGTTTGTCAGGCGAGAACGGTTTTGGAGAAATCCGTGTTGAGCTGTAGACATCAGGTCGCCGGGAGTAAGATGATCTAGGATAGCTAGCTTCGTAATGGGATCCACCAGCTCCAACTGCACCCTGGTGGGGCTTATAGGCCGGTAGCTGCCAGGCGATAGTCGGTCACCGGATTCGTAGATTGGCGTGACAATCGCTTCCTTCCGAGCAGAGATAAGGCGGCCTTCGTCAAGCGACTGACAAAACACCGAGCAGTAATGATCTGCCGGTGTAGACGACGTTTCTTTCAGGATCCTTGGATGGACTTCGTCGGGCCCCAAGGCGCAGATTGGGTTGATCTTGCGCAAGAGTTGACGAATTTCCTCCACCGTTAAGACCAAGTCTGTTGGAGGCTGCTCGTAGTTACGCCTTGACAAGCGTGGTTGTGATAAGGACGCTGGGACTGAATGCAGACCTGCAGCGTTACCTTTAAACTTCACATACCGTTGTTGAGCCACTCGTGGGTTCTACGTTCTTGTCCTTCAAGAAAGACACGGAGGGCTTGTTTCTGAGGCGATGTCTCACGTATTTGAACAGTGTGTTTCTGTTTTTCCGAGCGAGGTCCAGGATGGTAGCTTGTGTTCGTACGTTCAATTGCGGATTTCTGATTTGCAGCGGTTCCGCATTTTACGAAACGCCACCTCGCCTTCCGTGTCTCCTTAGTCCATGTTTTGAAATAAGTTGGGACCTCTTTTCCATAAGACACCGAATACTCTTAGGCAGCCTTCTGCTCATCCATCCGCGTGATGTTTTTTGGGAAGAACATCACGTCAGCCTCGTGAGCTTTCTGGATAACGGTTCTATATATGTCTTCCACCGAAGCTGGCCCCAGTTTAACTTGTTCAGGAAAGGTGCCCATGCCTAAGAAGTCTGTATGTCAGAAGTCTCGGAACCACGTTTGAGGTTCATAATTTCTGACCCAATGGCAGATGAGATCAAAGGTCATCACACAGTGGTCGCTGTCTAAGTGGAGCGTCAATTATTACCTGATCAACGAAGTTTCTCTCATTGGTGATGACCAAATCCAGGAGGGATGGTAGTTGACCAGCGCGGTACGCGGCGGGTGCAATGACCTGTTGAGTCCAAGCGCTCTGTTGAACGACTAGAATCAGCGCCGCTGTAAAAAGTCCGCCTGATCCGACGCGCTGGAGCTCTATCCAGGGGGCCTATGGAACATTGAATTCACATACCAGCGGGTGTGTGAACATGCAGCTGGAGGTGAATAAAGACGAAAACCGGACGGCGCACTCTCCTGAATGCCGAACCTCTCTTACGGATAAAAACAAGTGAAGTCATGTGTAGCACTGCCCATCATTAACCAAAGACCTCACCGACTAAGGTTGATTGGTGTTCGTCCACCATCTAAACACTCGGTGTTTCTCCCGTCGATCGTAACTGTGAACAACGCTGAAGAGCCCATCAGCTTGTGTGCAGACTCAGTGGTACATTAAATACCCTTTAGCGCCCTGCACCTCTTTCGGACTAATTATTCGCACAATTAAGTGGATGGAGGGTTTTTCAAAGAATAATTGGCCTACGACAAGCTCTAGGCCAAGGCTGCGGAGGAATCCTCAGAACTCATGATTATCGATGCCTATCACGGTTTGTCCCACTATTTCCGACTGCGGCTTTGTGTGTGGAGATCGCCAGCTACATTTTAACGGATGGTGGATGAGGAAGGGCATTGCTGTTGTCGCCATCCGCTTAGGCCATCCCATCGTCGCAGTTCCTAGTGTCGATAAACTGTTGCAGCGCCTTGATAATTTGCTTGGTCCTACTCAAGTTTACGAGTATTAGTGCGCCTACCTAATTAATGCGACCAGTACGGTCGATAAAAAGCCACCAGTAACACCGAGGGAGAGTATTGGATGGGCTGAGGTATATTAGTTCCCGGGGCAATCAGAAAGAGTGAGCCTTTCAGTCCCAAGTTAGGTCAGATTCTTTTTTGTCAGCGGACGTCAGGTCGCAATAAGATCGGCTGTCCCATTCGCCCATGCGTTGGGAGATTTTGGACATAATTTCGAAGGGGAACCGCTTTAGATATCATCGTATGAACGATGAGTTAGATGTGGCCTAAACCGATAGTACAGTCAGGGGAAAGAGCCTCATGGAACGATGTATGGATTTATCGCTTCGGGCGTGGATGATTCCTGGTTTTTTCGACTATAGCCGGATGCCATAAAACACAGAAGTACCGGTTTACAAGCGCAAGAACCCGAGCTGATAATCATTAGAAAAAACGAAGCCTTTGGTTGGTGAGTGTGCCAGTCCCTTACGGCTAAGGTTGAGATGTTTGTCATTTATTTTGGTGACTACGGTGCAGATGTGTCTATTGGGCTACAGGGTGAAAGTGATGGGAATCAGAAGTGAAATGAGGATTTAGTACCATGAAGTAGGGGGTTTTATACTAAGTGCCCTTCTATTCGATATATCTTCGCCACGGCTCTATCCATGAGAAAACTTTTGAAGACGTATATGGTGCTCGAACTCTAGGGGCTGAGTACATACCACGTTGGTTTATGATATCCTTGTATACACCACTCTTTAACGCTACCTTCGCGGCATTCGATAATGCGTATGATCAGTGAATCACGCATTGCAACGTCCGTGTACATAGGGATTCCTCACCACCAATAGTGTGGCTGAGTGAGCAAGCAGTACTTTTGCTTTCACGGCCTTAAATATGTGAGTGGGTCACATTTTTCCATTCAGAATGCCCTGAAAACGGCTTCCTTCTATCCATGAGAAAACTTTTGAAGACGTATATGGTGCTCGAACTCTAGGGGCTGAGTACATACCACGTTGGTTTATGATATCCTTGTATACACCACTCTTTAACGCTACCTTCGCGGCATTCGATAATGCGTATGATCAGTGAATCACGCATTGCAACGTCCGTGTACATAGGGATTCCTCACCACCAATAGTGTGGCTGAGTGAGCAAGCAGTACTTTTGCTTTCACGGCCTTAAATATGTGAGTGGGTCACATTTTTCCATTCAGAATGCCCTGAAACGGAAACGGCTTCCTGAAAACGAGAACCAGATTGACCACACATTTCGTTTGTACAAATGCAAACAATAAATAAAAATACATAATTCACTGGAGGTGGTTCTATAACTTTCAGGCGTGGGGATCGTAGACAGATAACATGTATGGGTAAAAAGGACCGCCGATTGCCGTTGAATAAAGCTATCACGTACAACTGAGGCCCCACAATAAGCGTCAGGCATAGGTGATGGCCAGGTAGTTGCGGTAGGTGGTCGAGGCAAACGACCTCGCGGATGTTCATCATGATGAAAGGCAATAACCAACCATATTTACCAAAGATTTGGTTGTGCATTACGACGAATTCCATCTGACTGGTGCCATTACTTTTGGTGGGTAATACGCATGCAGATATCTGAGGGAATTGCAGTATCCACTGATAAGTTTTCTATTTGCGAGAATGACGATTATTCACAGGAGTGCAAACTCGCTTCACTACTGCACACTGCCCCATGTTGTTATCCAATACTATGATTCTCAATATGAAGCGTGCGCTAGGGTTCACAAAACAAACTCGCTCTGTAGTGGTCTGGATACCCGAAAAGCTACTTTATGCGGCTAAGAATATGTGGCAAAGAAATACAAATAAAGACGCCAGATTGAGTATACAATGATAAAGTGGTCAAATGGAAAAGATTCACTGAGAATTGCTCTCTTTGAAATAGTTCGCCGTTGGCCCAGGTCAGCGATTAGACAATAACCCAATCATGGTTGCCCAGGAGTCTTCTTCTGAACAGTTCCTACATATAATAAATTCCGGAGATGGTCAGATGTGTTGTTATACCAGAGTTAGCACATGAGACTCCCGAATGACCGCTGTAAGCGCGAGCGAAATCAGAAGAGGAAGTCGAAGCACGTGACCACGTTTGTGTTGTGTGAAATTGTACAAGTGTGTGGTGTAGTTTTTCGTATTCAAACAAAAAATGTTCATCCAATTGGCGATATACTTAATATTATGATGGAAGCAAAAGAGACACAAAAACCACGGTCAAAATTCAATTCCACGGGTGACGAATACAACACATGAGACTTTATTCCGCAGTCTACCAGGGTGGAATTTGCACGAGGTATCGTTTGGATGTTTCATCATATTTAACTCACACCACGAAACTTTGAACTGTGCTTAGATTTGTTTTCGTTCTTCATCGCGTTAACTTGCAATGGCATACAAACAAAATGCTACAAGCAAGATATTACTAAAAGTGCAACCTGCCTAAACCAATTCTCCGTGAAGTTCGTGATTTCTAAAACTCTAATGTTCTGGAGGAACTAATTTCGGCTTGCTACTGCTGCGTCCAAACTTTCGCCTAATCAGTGTGCTCATTATCCGCAAAATGCTCTCCACTGCAAAACGTTTATCAATGAAGTGAAGCTTTCTACGCCAAAAGGTTGAATTCTGTTGCTTATGTGCTCAAGCCAAAAACCGTTTTAATCCATCTCCATATGTTTGCACTCACTAAATTTCTTTGTTCACTGAAGCACACGGTCCTCATGCTGAATAGTCGTGTGGGATGATTTCCCAGCATCACCGAGACCCCAGGATGCCTAAATGGGACTCAAACGTTCGGATTGGTACTCTCAACTCAATTGCTTGATTATTTTAGTCCATCAGGAACACGTCGTAACTTTCGGAATTTCAACTACATTGTACGAATACTGAATGCCCCTAACCGGCGCTCGCCTTGCACTGCACCAGAGGGCTGTCGTCTCTTTTGACCAATAAGGTGCGGGGTAGGTTTCTCGGCTGTGGCGGCGTTTGCTGTGGTGAAACTTGGTCTCTGCCGAATACCTCCACAGCAGCTGATGCTTCATCTATACCAGTCGCGGTCGACCCGTTATTGCGATTAGGCTGATGGGATCAGAATAAAGGTGGAGTCCTTTCGGCTTCATAGCAGGGTTCGAATGGGACGGATGTCTTATTCGTCCCATTCCTAATGCTGGCATTGGGAAAGTCGAATTCCTGAAGAAAGAATCATAACGTCCGAAGATTACGGTTAGCCTCCAGCCATATCGGAATTGTATCGGAAATGCCGTGAAGGTTTCTTGTCACAAAGGCTAGATGCCCATTTATAGCGCAGGCAGACAATCTGCGACTGGTGCCAATTCTCCAGTTTCTGTCATATGACGGTATCCACACCCGCACACAACCATGTTTCCTACAATTAAAAGCCTTGTCCTGCCATATTAGTCGTTTCGTCGTATTGTCAGTCTAATCACCATGTTGCATAGAGCGAAGCGAGTAGTTGGAAACAGGCTACTTCTCACACCTCTTCTCATCCACAATCGTTCTCTTCATCCTCCGCCTTACTAATTCTTGTTAGTCCGAGAATGAATTTATGATTTATCTGAGAACCTTATTGTTAAGAAAATAATAAACGGGGACGGGGAAGGACTTCGTGCTAGCTTCCGGCATTCCGAGGTGGGCTTACCTGACAGTGGTGTATGCTGTCCGTCAGGAATAAGAATTTATGATTTATCTGAGAACCTTATTGTTAAGAAAATAATAAACGGGGACGGGGAAGGACTTCGTGCTAGCTTCCGGCAGTCATTCCGAGGTGCCTACACCTCCAGATATTCACTCAGGCAATCTGGATAGAAACTGACAACCAGAACGCCATAGACGTATCTTATGGTGTCTCTAACCAGGCGCAGTGTGGATCACGTGGTCTCCATCCGACAGCAACGTCAGCACTCAGGCGTTTTTCGTAGTGTCTTTCATGTTCCTCCGCTATGTCAGGAGTTGGCCGTCTCTCTGCTTATGCCACTGTGACTTGGTCATAGAAAACCCCACTCTCTTCGGCAGACGATGGTTGGGCATACGTAACACGTCCCAACCAACGCAGCCTCTGGTGCTGGACACATTCTTCAATGAAAGTACCCGTTACACAACCGAAAACTCGCCTTGTAATTGCCTCATTATGGATACGCCGATACCAACCCACCCGAGCTATGGTTCTGAGAAAACGATTGTCGAAAACCTGAAGACGTCTCGGCTCCGCTGCTCGAACAGGCCAATTCTCACAGCCATACAACAAGACAGCCCATACTGTAGCTTGATACACACCTCCCTTGAGATTCAGGGATACACCACTCTGACGTCATAGGTGTCTCAAATTAGCAAACGCGACCCGGGCATTGAAATCATCTGTCACACTACAATCAGAGCTAATACAGATTCCAAGATACGTAAAACGCTTTACAACTTCTAGTACCTCTCCCTGGTTGTTAAATGGTGCGTTCAGTAACTGCATGTTCACGGCCACGATGTTGCACTTTGTGGGCGCAAAGTGCATACTGACTTTGGTCAGTTCATCCAAAAACACCAGCGCCTTCTCCCCCTCTTCGAAGATGAGATCGATATCGTCTCCATACTCCAGATCCACAAGTTTTTTCACAGACTATTTGAACACCATGGTTTTGGAGACCCTCCGGCGTTCGTCTCATTATCTGATCGATCACGAAATTAAAAGGAACGGAGAGATTGGGCATCCTCGACGGATACCACTTTGTGTACGGATGCTTTTGGAGAGCTCGCCGTATACTCTCATACGTTCAGATGTCTGACAACACAAAGAACTTATTATCTTTACAAACTTCCGGGGTATTCCCTTGAGGGCAAGCTTGTCAAGAAGAAAAAACCGGTCAAGCGAATCGAACTCTTTTGGAAACCCAGGAATACTAAAATTGTGGGTCACTTATCCGTATGGTGTTGTTCTACCATTTGATGGAGTGTGGAGATTTGGTCAACGGAATCCCTATTCAGCTAAACTTCCGCTTGCTGCTCTCGAGTCATTGTCTCACGAGCCACCTTAAGGCGACGAAGCATAATCGACGCCAACAGCTTTGTTACGAGTGAGATGAAACTGACCCCCGTGGTTGTCACACTCGCTATGAGCCCCTTTTTTGAAAATAGGCACCTGGTGACACCTGAAGACACCTTGATGTAGAACCCTGGGCGGTGAACATGAAACCGCCTACGGCCTTAAAGGTTCATGACTGTTCTCCCAAGTGCTACCGAGCCTCTGGTCCAGGTGGCCTCCCACTCGCGTTGTTCAGAGATGTGGGTGAACTCCTCAGTCAGCGCTTGTCTGATCTGCTTGCCTGCATTCTGGAGAGGCTATTCAAGACAACGGGGGAGAGTCGGTGGTATTTCCCATTTTCAAAAAAGGGCTCGTAGTGAGTGTGATAACCACGGGGGGATCAACTTGACCCCGATTGTAACGAGACTGTTGACGTTGCTTATGCTTGACAGCCCTGAGATGTTTAGAATGAGTCCGAGAACGAGTTAGAACAGAGTCCAGGTTTTCGAGGATAAGCAACGTTTTACTTGTCTATGAACAAGCGTACATGAGCTGAAATGTACATAAAAAGGTTCAGTACGAGTATATGTGGTAAGTATAAGAATAAGCACACAAAAATCATGACATTCACCCCGACAATGTTTGAATAGGCACATATGAGCTGACGTAGACAGGAAGTGATGTACTGAATCAAGCTTCTCTGTTCCTCAAACTATAAGGCTGAATGCGTCGCTGTTGTTCTAGAATCCCAGGATAACTCGGTTGGTGTTCGAAGGACGGTACAGAAGAAGATTCAGATGCTTGAGAGATATCGGGCTGACGTCCGGTTAGTTCAGTCGTATCTGGGTGTTCAGTATCCTCGTTGGATTCAGACAGATTGAGAACATTGTCAGTTGTATTCTGAACCGTTGGGGATAGACGGCGAAGGGACACGGTTTCGACTCTTGCGTCTCGATGAGCAATGTTTGCGTAGTGTGGGTTGCAGTTCAGAAGGTCAACTTCTTCTACTAGTGGTTGGTACTTGGATGACCTGTCACCTCGTTGTAGCAGAACTGGACCAGGGGTGGTCAACCAAGATGGCAACGATATTCCAAATGTTGAGCGACGTGCGTATTGGAACAAACGTTCGTGTGGAGTACAGTTAGTGACTGTACATAACAATGATCGGAGGCTGTGTAGAGCATCAGGGAGTACTGATTCCCAACGGGAAGGCGGGAGATTGTGAGATTTCAGCGCTAAGCTTATTGTTTTCCAGAGAGTACCGTTGAGACGCTCAACTTGACCGTTACACTGTGGATTATAAGCTGATGTATGACTCATAGCAACACCTTTCTCCAGAAGAAAGCTATTGATCTCAGACGACATGAACGATGAGCCTCTGTCGGAATGGATATAGGCTGGCATTCCGAACAGACAGAAGATTTGTGTGAGACAGTCAATCACAGTTGCCGAGGTCATATCCGCACACGCAAATGCAAATGGGAATCTAGAGAACTCGTCAATTATAGTGAGTAAGTAGCGGTTGCGTGTATTAGATGGCAAAGGACCTTTAAAATCCAAACTCAGACGTTCAAAAGGTTGTGTTGCTTTAATGAGTCTACCAGAGGATTTCCAAAATCTTGGCTTCAGTTCAGCACACACTTTGCAGGAGGAAATGACGCGCTTGACATCTCCAACGGAGTAGGGGAGATTCTTGCAACGCACAAAATGAAACATACGGGTAATGCCTGGATGACGGAGGGAGTTATGGAGCCTCCGAGTTGGTTTCGTGACAGTGTCTGCGACATGATTGTCCTTGCCAGGTCGGTATATGACATCATATTTGTGCTCGGACAACTCAATCATCCATCGTTGTATCTTGTCGTTTTTCATTTTACCCTTCTGTCCACCGCATGAATTGAATGTGACTGAACGCTGATCGGTGATCAATTTGAAGGGTCTTCCGAGTAGATAGTGCCGCCATTTCCTGATGAATTCAAGCGTAGGCCGCAGAATGATTCTTCTCGCTCGGATTGAGTGTCCTCGAGAAAAAAGCTACCGGCCGACGGTTTTGCCTTAGGGATGCGGCTATAGCCACATCGGAGGCATCCCTTTCAACAACCAAAGGCTCGTTATAATCTATTGTTATTAGTGTAGCATTTTCTAGTTCGTTCTTTAGGTTGTCGAGAGCCAACTCGACGTCGGCAGGTAGGGGGAATGTTTTATTCTTTACCAGTTTGTTGATTTTGTTAGAAAAAGGGGAAATCCAATTAGCGTAATATGCAAACATACCGATGACACGTTGCATTTCCGTGGTAGTACGCCGAGGAGGTAACTGACGGATGGGTTCCATGCGTTCAGGGTCTGGCTTTATGACACCCTTTGAAACCTCATAACCTAGGAGGTTGATGACTTTTAAAGAAGTGACTGTTTTGTCATCATTGAGAGTGATTCCATACTTCCTCGTAGATCGTGTTCCTCTTGGGTCTTGCCACAAATAGTCACATTGTCTATGTAGGCATACGTGCTTTTCAGCTTTTCAGTCGTAATGATATTGTTAATAGTTCGCTGAAAACACGCAACACCGTTTGTGACACCGA
>NW_008752186.1:48904-85058 GCF_000715545.1 Opisthorchis viverrini | reverse complement strand
CGCGGACCAGTAGATCTGCAAACCTTTTGAAAATGCCCTTTCTCCCCACAGTTTTTGCAGGTCGCATCTTTAGCGGGGCATTTATATCTCGGGTGACGAGCATAGCCACAGAAGAAACATGAAGACCCACACTGGCCATAGCCACAGAAGAAACATGAAGACCCCATACTAGCAGCAATCGCCTGCTCGTGCGATGACGTTTGAGAACGTGGAGACTTTGGCGGGTCGTTCGATACGGTAGCACAGGGGAGTTGAGTGTTCGGCAAAAACGACAACGACTGTTTTTGCGCTAGTTCGAGGAACCTTGCATGGTCGTATGCGATTTTAAGATCCAGCGACTTATGTTCCAGCTGTCTCTGGCGTATAGTATTGGAATAAAGTCCACTAATAAATGCGTCTCGTAACGCTTCATCGGTATGCTGTTCTGCACTGACGGCTGTAAAGCGGCAGTCTGGCAATAAAATGGAAAGCTTCTCCACAAACTGATCAAGGTTCTGAGCTCCGTCCTGTTTACAAGTGTTCAAAAGATGCCGTGCAAAAACTTCATTTTTCGGCTGTACGTAAATTTCTCGCAAGGTTTCGATGGCTGATTAATAGTCTTTGCAGTCTTTGATGAATCGGTGAACACTAGGGGAGACGTAATTAAACAAGGTTTTCAGTTTATCTGGTGAATAAGAACCGATTGACTCTAGGAAGTTTGTGAAAGTACAAAACCAATGCTCCCAGGTATCTGCCGAGTCTTGAGTATTGGGGTCGGTATCGAATCGTTCAGGACGTAAGAATCGATCCATTGTTCGAAGAAAACTTTTTTGGATGAATAAATTGTTGTGTACGACGAGGGTCGGAGTGCAACGACAATCAGAATGACAATGGAAAAGACTGAGGGCCCGAAAGCTGGGCTTTATTCATCCAAAACTTTGACACTGAGAGCTGAAAACGGGAGAAAGTGATTTAGCAATAAATGATGAAACGTTTGAAGAACAGCAAATATACAACACCTGGGCGACCCAATGAGCTATACTGGGGGTTACCCGCGCGACACTCACAGTCTGTCATACCAGGTTGGTCAATGGGTAAATCTCTGACTAACACAATCTGCTGACCTTCTAGGTTAGGGGTTGGAACATGTGTGGCGACGTGTTCCGTAAAAATGGTAATGTACTTGCATTTCAAACCTAACACCTCTGCCTTGCTGTTAGGCTTTTGGGCCAAAGGCTTTGGTCGAGGACCCTAATCATCCTCCTGTCTAGGTGTGGGCGCCCTGGCATTATCCCGTCCCCCATGACATTCACAATTAACAAAACTCTCATGCCGTCGCGCGGTATCATCAGTCGGGTCGCCTTACTTGCTGCATACAGCAGGGCGGGTAAGCGAAAACATGCTACTGCTGACGCATCGCTTGTTACACTTTCAAATTTTCGGTCTTCCACCGCCCCCACCTAAACTTGAATACTTTCTCCTCAGGTCCCAGCTCTAGGACTGACCGTTTTGCTCGCTCTGCATCACACTCAGATTTAGCTCCTGGACGTCCGAGTTCAGTCACAGCCCTAAACACTTCGAGGTGCGTTTTCAAACCCCGAAGTCCTGTCTACTCAGCCACCTTAAATGTTCGCACGCTGAAGCAAGTAGGTCATCAGGTGGCTCTTACCCATACGCTGGATTCCCTCTACATTTATGCGTGTTGTCTATCAGAAACAAGGACACAGGACGCAAGTACTGTGATCGAACTGACCGTCCACTTTCTCTTTCCCAGGTTCCGGCTGCTGCCGCGGCCGTTGCAACTGGATATGCTGGGGTGAGTACTGTATTGAGCGAACGAGCGAAAGAGTCTCTGTTTGATTGGATACCTGGTGATAGTCGCCTCTGTGCACTTCGTTTGGCAACATCTGTGAGAGTTCAGGGGAAGTGAGGTTCATCGCAGCTTGTTTATTGTGTCTGCTTATGCGAGATGGCGAGATAAACCAAGTGGTTAGAGCGCGAATTTACTGACCGGAAGGTCCGTGGTTCGAATCCGGCTTCTACCTCTCGACTTCCCCTGTCTAGGATTTGGCTTGGGAGACACCGATGGTCAAACACTGGCATCTTTCTTATATCCTCTGTGTGTAGGGGCGACGTCTCTGATCCGTAAAACATTATGGATCGCACCTTCCCTTGATAGACGAACTCACGTCACGTCGACGCCATAGGTACCGGAGGTTGGAAAAAGTTGCTCTGGCTTTTCCGATTCGAGAAACAATCTCATCTCCACACAGTCCACCGGAACTTGTACAGCTGCCCAGGTAAACAGATTTATCTAGCACGTCGGTTGGCTCACCTACAAGCATGAGGTGTGGGTTTGATCCCACCCAATCTTGTAGCGGCACTTTACACTTTGCAGGTGTGAAACGCCTGCCAAACCGTGCGGCAGAGTTATTTAGGTTATCTAAAATCGTTTGCATCTTGGAAGGATATGAACCAAGGTGAGCAACATCGTTTGCATACTAAACGTCTGTGAGGCAACGTCCTGGGAGCATTTAGACTCCCAAGGGTTCAGAAACAGGCTGAGAAAGTTCGAGCGGCACGTCAATAATAAAGTTGAAAAGGAAAGTGGAAAGAGAACAGTTCTGAACATGGTGAACTCATACGAGGGCTTCCCGTATACTCGTATGCGCCCACAGAAGTTCACATATAGTGCCCTCATAAGGGAACTTTGGAAGGGATACCCTTGATCACCAGACACTGCCAAAGTTGCTGATGATCGATAGAATCAATAGTAGCTTCAAATCCAGGAAAAAAAACGTGGGACGTCTGAAGGAATGGTGATGTTTAAGCATTTGTCTCAAGGAAAGATTTGGTCGATGCATCATCGACCTGGACGTAATACAACTTGATTCTCACGAATCTCTCTCTCACAATACTCCATCAACCTTCGCAAAATAAAACCGGAGGGCACCTTAGATGCGCCGGATACCAGGCTGACACCACAGTGGTTTTCACGTGGCGTTCTTGCTTCCTTTTTTGAAAACTGGGATGACGGCCGATGAGCTCCATTCGGCTGATATTCTGTTTTCGATCCTTATCTTCTGCAGTATGGTTGTCAAACTGTTCACCAGGATCTTGTCACCTTTTTGGAAGATTGCGGGGCGCAGACCATCCGGTCAAGCAAGGTGCCTTATCGCGCTTCAGAATTGAATTATCATACTGTGCTTATGGCGGGTTGGTGTCGACATTCTACTCAGTCCCGCTGGGCTCTTCCAGTGGTTGCGTTGAAAGAGACCAGCTGAATTGTTCCTTGAAGTGCTTAGCCCACCGCTCAAGGCGTCTTTTTCGCATATCGTTTCACTGACACTTGCTTTCTCTTGACTGGTTGATCGAATTAGTTGAAACAGGGCGCGGCTGTTGTCTGCAGCGAAAGCCTTCTCCATCTCCCGGACACTTGAAATCCATCAGCATTCTCTGTCATTCTTCATACTCTTGGTGATCCTGTACTTAAAGGATCTGCGTGTGCCATTACAGTCGCTAGTTGCTGATATGGACTTTCTGACAGCAATAAGAACTGCTGATCTCGAAAATATTCAGTATTCACTCAGTCGAATCAGAAGGGCTGGACAAACAGTTCTGAAAGCTGACAGCATTGCTTTTATAACTTTCCTCCATTTAATCCCCAAACAGTCTTCGTCGTCTACATGACTGTGTTTCCAGTAGTTTTCTAGCCAGATTAGCTCGATACTCTTCAGCTACTAAAACTTTTCGAGGTTGATGAACGGAGCTCCTCTCTTTCGGCACGCGCAGTGCTGGCGGACAGCGAAGTGCTAAGCGAGCCCGCACGATGGCGTGATCAAAGTCAAGTTACGTACCCCAGAAGGAACGGCAATTCTAGACTGAAGCTCTCCATCGGTATATGATAGCCATATGGTCCAATTGAATCCACGACTATCTTGTGGTAGGTGGCCTCCAAATAACTCGGTGTGTGTTTGTGTTGCAAGTTCGTACTGGCCAGGAACAGACAATGATCTTCACACAAGTGAAGAAGTCGCTGTCCATTATCCGTACGCTCAGTATCAACTCCAATTATATCTATATTATTCGTTCAGCTGTAGCACCCTTTCGGTGTCTAACTGCCATGCTACCCGAAGGTTGCACGAGGGCTGGGATACTGCGAGGTTGCCCAAGCCTGGCAGAGCATCGACTCCAAACCGACCACCTAACTGTGTTGCTTCCGGACTTGGTCGTCCAACTTGGGTGTTCATATCATCCATCAGGATTACTATATCCGTCCTTGCCGACCGAAGCAATCGTGACAGGTCTTGATAAAAATCATCCTTCCCAGTCTCAGAACTGCTATCTTTTGGGGCGTATGCTTATACGGCAAACAAATACCGTTTACCGCACCGGCCTGCGGTAATCCTAATTGATTCAGACAACCGCTCAGCACAAAAAAGGTGACTGTTTACTGGGATCCAGTTTAGTAAGGCGCTCTCAGCCTTGGGGCTGAGTGCAACTCCCACACCGTAGATAACACGAGCCATTGCGTCAGGATCACCGGATGCCAGAATAGTGAGATGTGGAACACCTGGGCTCGTCCTAAGCGACTTGAGGGGCACGACCGAAGTGGGGTCTTGTACGCTTGTTTCGAAGACAACGTATATCGATAGATTGGGAAAGTGGAGCTTCAAAAAAGGATGTATGTTGCCTAATTTGACTTAAAGTATGGATAATAAAGGATGCAACGTGGATAAGATCTTTTGAGGTTAGTAGGTAATTATTTTGGCTTGTTTGGTGATGGTTAAGACACGGAACAGTGGCCATGGAATTTGTAGATGGGTTGATTGCACTGCATTGTACCATGGGTTGGGAGGGAATCAGGGGAAGGCCGGTGAGCGAAGAGCTGCAAGGGCAAATGATACTTCCCGGTTGCCCAGGCCGAAGAAGCGGGTTTGGTTGAGGTACCGGACCTTAAGCCTTTGACTCAAAAACCTGACCCAAAAGGCAGAGAGGATTTAGGGTTTCGTTAGGGGACCCTGCCCCTAACCTCCGACTCGATAGTCTGGACTACGAAAGCGGTTGTTAGAGTTTTTTGGGGACCATTGTCGGAGTCAATGACCCAATAGTCTGACCTACTTGGCTGTAGGGTTCCGGCTGGCCCGAGAAACGCAGGGAGTATGGCATTACTGTCTCACTCCTGATTCGGCTGCGCACAGTAGGTCCCTTCTGAGCAGCATCGGGCTGTTTGGTTTTAAAAGTCTTTCGACCGTACTGAATAATGCACCGGCGTTCACAGTCAACCTTTGGATGATCGGAGTGTGCGGTTTTTGGAACCAATAGTCTGACCTACTTGGCTGTAGGGTTCCGGCCTGGCCCGAGAACGCAGGGAGTATGGCATTACTGTCTCACTCCTGATTCGGCTGCGCACAGTAGGTCCCTTCTGAGCAGCATCGGGCTGTTTGGTTTTAAAAGTCTTTCGACCGTACTGAATAATGCACCGGCGTTCACAGTCAACCTTTGGATGATCGGAGTGTGCGGTTTTTGGAACCGACCTCTTCTAACCCGTCCTTCCTCGGGAGAAGGCAGCATCGCTGCTCCCGTAAATTTGAGCTTGCTGGTCGCCTGGGGGAAATGCCTTACTGCCTTCACACTCCTATCGCACAGGACAGTACCACTTTACCTCCAAAGCGCCTCGTAATACGATTACCCACAGTATGGGGACTCACTGTTCTTCGTCTTGTTTCTCCCCGTTGGTCTTCCTGGCATGGTTAAACCTTTAGGAACTGGGTTCCAGCCAATATAGCCCACAGGATCACTGCAGCACAGAAGCCCGGCCACCACAACAGGATGACAGATTTGGGTCGGGATCCTCACAGTTGGGTTCATCCTAATTCTATTTCGCACGATCGACCGGCTCGATGTTCTTGTTGGTTGTCCTGTTGAGTTCCAGATCAGCAGAATATGTAGCGAGCTTGTACGTTCCTCTTATCACCCAAATGGGTTTCACAGACAGCAGATACATCAATACGATAGTGTTTCAACTCTTTCACTTACTCCTTTTGGGTCTCTCACTTCCCTCCCAGTTGACAGAAACTAGAATTCCAGGTCCTGAGTTGACGTTGGTGCCTTCATCTTCCTTTGTTTCTGGTCCCTGATTGCTACTGGTTTTTGAATTTCACTGGTTTTCGGGCCTTCTCCACTTTTGTGCTCAACGGTCTGGGCTATAGTCCAAAGATTTGAATGAAGGCCACCATTAAGGTACCGAGCATACCACTCTCCCATTCGTTTATCATATTACTTGACTCGCTCATAAGTTGAGTCCATCTCTTACAGGAATCATCCATGTTGTTCCAACTGAGGTTAGTTTGTGTGCTATTTCCACCTGCATATTTGATTGTTTCTACTGCCGGGTTCATCTTAACTCTCGATCATTTTCTCCAATCCCCCGTTTCTTTTTAGATTTCCAGGTGCCGTTCACTTGTAAATTCATACTTTCTGTTCTCCGGTTATTCTGGCGCATTTAGTGAAAACATGCAGTGAAATGTTCCAAGAAGAAGCCTATCGTTCGGAGCTGCTCGCAGATTTGCAGGCTGATAACACCAAATTTTTCTGTTTAGTTGAGAACAACATAGAGAGTCTGGCAAAAACCAAGTCTGTCGATCAATATGTGAAGCTGCAAAAGATAGGTCAAGGCACATTTGGTGAAGTCTTCAAAGTTCGTCACAAGTCGACGAAGCAACACTTTGCCCTAAAACGTATTCGCATGGAGCAAGAGAAGGAAGGGGTTTGTTTCTTATGCTTTTATTGGCATTCTCGTTGACGAACAGTTTCCCATCACTGCTCTCCGTGAAATTCGGATTTTACAGGCACTGAACCACGAGAACATCGTATGTCTGAAAGAAATTTGCCATACAGCGCGTAAGTTATGCCGATTACTATCTGCATAACACTATTTGTAGCGAACGCTCGAAACGGGTATAAACCGCAGTTCTTTTTGGTGTTTGAGTTCTGCGATCACGATCTGGCGGGACTGAGTCAACAGGTCGACTTTACCGATCCCGTGAAAAAAGCAATCATGAAACAGCTGCTAACTGGACTCTATTATTTACACCTGTAAGTGCTTCTTGCTTTACACTTGAATTAGAAAGTTGCGCTTTGTTCTGAAATCGCATAACACCCTAAGTTCCTTTCGTTCGTTCAGCAACGAATGGACTGCTTACTCGTTTGATTTGAGGGGCGGGGGATTTCCAAAATTATTGAAGCTGAAATTAGTAAAGCCTGGAATGCATTAGACAAATAGCACTGAGATAAGTGACACGTTATCTATAGATTCTTCCTCTCCAGTTTTGTTTTACTCGGTCATATTTCATTCCTGGCTCTGGGATTTCACGACCTCTGGGGACCGAAATACCTCCAAGCTGGAGAAATGTACTCATGAATTGGTTTGAAATATGGTTGCATAAAGACCTTGGGCGAGATGGCCCAAGTGGCTAGAGCGCGAACCCGACCTCCGTCTCCCGACTTCCCTTCTCTAGGCTTGAGCAACCTGGCAGTACCATAGCCCTCGTTCAACCCTTGGGTGGCATGGAAGTTAGGCACCGAAAGGGTGCTACAGCTTAACAGTTGGGACCTTCCTATTTATAAAGGAGTAGTTGCTTTCTTCATTTATTGAATGTCACCACCACGTTCGCGGCTAGTTGAGTTATGACTTAGTTGGGTCAGCTGAGTACCTTTCGGTCGTGATATGTTTGTCAGTCATTTCTGTTTTGGAGTGCAGCAAGTGTTTTGGAATGCACTTTGTCGCTGTCCGCCTGTTTGCATTCCACGAAAGATAATTAATCACAATGTCACCGGGCTCCATTTTCTCCTCAATTCCAGTGGTAAAAATGTCACCGTTTTTTCATGACATCCGAATCTTGTTTTGCAGCTACAGCGAAGCGCTTTTAAGATTCCCAGGTCCATCCGGAAGCCATGAAAAAAGCGGTTGCGGGTCAGAGCCATATGAACTCCATTCAGAAGCTATATTGAACAGCTTGGTTGAATCGGCAAACCGGATGTGTATTAAATGAGTACATTGTTATGAAAGTAGCCCATCAGTTATTTTTCAGCTGAAATGAAAACTTTGGATAAAATAAATCAGGCGAGCTGTGACCATTATCTGACAACATTTCGGCCATTATACTTCCTTCGGCTACAAGTGAACGTAAGAGACTTGCTGTTATAGTAGATGATGTCTCGATCAGGGCAATACATGGTGGTTGCATAACATACCCGACCAAATACGATGTCTACGTACGACTACATTTGTGACTTCATCAGAAGTGGTTTTGTGTGTTCGATGTTGCGTTTGAGACTTATCACACGAGCCATCATGCCAAAAGTGCAGTATTTACCTTGCTCACGAAGTTGTTCTAAGGCCAAGCATGCAGTTGGCTCTGTCTGTTACCTTTATCTATCTACTGTGCATTTGATTTTCATGGAGACACGCTGTGCCTAATGTTATGTAGCTTCATACCGTTCAGGAAACAAACCTTTACCAATTACTTTGTTGTGTCTTTCATTTTTAAGGCTACATATGATTGATTGTCTTCGTGTGTGAATGTAAACGCAGGCTTCCTTGTTAATGGGGGTCTGACAAATGCATATGATCTACTTTGACGCTAGAACAGTACATCAACTGATTGTCACCTGACAACTTTGTGGCTGAATGTGGCCTGCACCCACGGATAAACGGCTATACATCACAGTTTTTCTGGCTTTTTATCGCTGACTCTTACTTCTTTCCAACTAGCTAAGTGACTATGTGTAAAGCATGATTACCTGTTGAAATTCGATCGACTGAGTTGCCGTGAAGACCCTGTGCCATTCTTGGTTGCCATACAACGTGTTTGATACGGGTGTAGCCCGGAGTTCCCCTTAGAGACTCGAGATAACTTAAAAGAACAAGGATTATGTGGAGAACAACCTTGCTGGGTAGATAAATGTACGCATTTTGCACCTCAGTAACACTGCTGGTAAGCGGTGAGTGTTAGCCATTAAGAAGCTCAAAATCAAGCATGTGCATGATATCTGTCTTCTTCGATGCATGTTAGGCTACCAGGGTTCACGTGTTCAGCGGTATTGGAGTGACAGTTCCAAATCAAACACGCTGTATTATTAATATACCAGCCACCCGCCCGGATATTTCGCGCCCTTTAATTCGTTATGAAGGTGGTAAAACCCCTTTGAGCATTCTGATAACCGTACTGCTGCCTGTCATGATGAAAGCCGGTCGTTAATCTGGGAAGGATTCAAGAAGGGTTTCGTCAGTGACCCGTTTTTGCTTATCCGCCCTGTTGTATGCAAGAAGTAAAACTGATGGCGCAATATGACGGCCAGTGTGGCATGAAGTTATTGGTACCAGTCTATCAATGGCTCAAATGACTTTCTTCGAATCTGTACCTCTTATACGGTGCCTTTTTAGTGGTGAAACATGCCACCCGAATAAACAATTTCAGCTGCTCTTGAGTTCTTCCCATTTGATTCCCCTTAAAGTTAACAGTTGATAGCCATCCCATAAAACTCTACCTAATCCTGATAGATTTGCAGCAAAATTCAACTTATTATGAAAACTTCGTTTGGTCCAACCAGTTTTGAGGATCTGAACGTTCAACCAGTTACCTCTTGTGAACTTCATCAAAGAACTCTGGCAGGTACATCCATAGAAAATGTGTGACTGAATTCAGGTATTGAAAATTCCGAACGAGCAGATATCTAGAAGTAATTCTACACTGTACAACCTCTTTCTGCTAGGCTCTGTGCTGTTGAGGCAACATTCATTTTCTGGCGCACAAAAATGGTTTTCCGTTGTGGGATTAACGCGTCGTCGTAGGAGTTGGATTTTCGACCAAGTTAGATTTGTTTTGGTTTCGATCCCCTCTCTTCAAACGTATCCTTTCCATTCGAGCTTCTCATCCGAAGGATGATGTTCGGACTTGTTGAAAAATGCTGTTCAGCAAAGTGAGCGATTTGTTTGAAATAATGAATAGGCGTCTGTAATCAGCCGAAGGCAGGTTAATTTGTTCAGCTGTAACAGCCCTTTCGGTGCCTAGCTGACGTGCTACCCGAAGGTAACACAAGAGCTGAGATACTACCAGGTTGCCCAAGCCTAGATAGGAGCAGTCGAGATACAGAGATTGGGTTCCGGCCACGGACCTTCAGGTTAGCAAATTCGCGCTTTAACCACAGCCATCTCGAGCTCCAGCGTTCAATTGGGAAACTGTCGCGAAGCACAAGTAAGATCTGATGACTGTTTATGTCTCAGATACAGACAAAATTCAGACCAATTTTGATGAAACCGGTTGCATCTTACCCATTCACTTTATTTATGCATAATCTTAGGCTTAGCTGTCGTGGATTGGCGCAGGACTTGAACCGCACATAATTTTGTTATAATATTATCTCTATAATTGGATTGAACTGTGATCATCATGCGGACTCATATTAAGATGTGTGACGACGGAATCAACAAAACAAAAGCTAGCTTACTTGCCAGTTTTCAACTCAACTGGGGGCTTCAATTAATATAAAAGTGTCTTAACACGCTGGCCGTGGATTAAAACAGAGTGATCCAAGAACAAATGGATTACGGGTAGCATTGGGGATACAGTTGTGTATTTGAGCAAACGCGCACCTAAGGTTCTCGGAGGTGAGTTTCAGGATCTGCATTTGTGAATCACTATCTAACACCTTTGGCGCATGTGTGTAATTTTTGGTTAGGTTTGGTAAAAAACAATGGTTGTGCACCTCATTATGAGCGTTTGAACACTAGTGTAAAGATTAGTCTGTTTATCCTTTTTTGCATCTTAGGGAAATCCTGAAAGTATTCGGGTAGTTAGAACATCGCGCTGTCCGGTACTTAATGGAATCCTAATGCTTAATGGAAACTTAGAGCTTGGCCTCCTAGTCACGCAATGTACTGAATCTTTTATGCCTGATGTGAGCAGTCCAATTGTCTTGCTAAATTTGAGGCATTAAATGCTGTGATTTCGGAAAATAGCCCTCAAAATCCATACGGATTACCCACATTCAGACAAAATAAGGATGATATACGTCAGCTTGAAATTTCATCAGGTGCATGTGGAAGCAAAAGAACACATCCCGTATGTGACGTGACTGATCTCCCATAGCGTTTATCTTTGGAAAAACATTCAGCCAGGTCGTATCAAAATATCTATCTTTAGTGGAAAGTTCGGCGCATTATGTACTTCATTACTCATCCCTAACTAGACATTCGTCATCCACTTCCGCTATTTTAGAAACTTCGTCGTCGTAACACTTGGCAGCTGAGAACGTGCTGGTATTATTCTTCACGACCTTAATGCCATGTAATCAGCGCATTCTAATGTAGATTCTCACCACTTCTGGAAAAGCTCTATACGACGGGCGGTTCTGACGCCATCTTTTCGCTGAGTTCCATTCGATTGGAACAGTAGCCGAGGCTTCATGTATTGCATAAGAAGGACCTCAAAAGGGGACTTTTTTGGTCGTCCTTATTTCCTCACGTGACCACATTTCTTCCTCCTGAAGAAACTCCATCTAAGAAACGCTTCTAAAGGGGCACTTTTGTTAGCTCAAATGGTTCTGCAGCTTGTGTTCTTCAAGTTAGCATTGTCTTTTTGAAATCTAGCAGGATACTCTTTATCCTCCGTGCGAGTTGGCGCTGAGACGGAAAAACCACCATCATACAGCAATATCAGCGTCATTCATATCCCGTACACCGTTTCGATAGATGCATGATTGGCGTCCATACATCGAAGGTAAATTAAATCATGGCATTTCATCATCACTGCGGCTATATGCAGTTCAAATTATTTCGCCACTGAGTGCAATCACAGCCGATTGTCCCGCCGAAAAAAACAAGGTGATGCGTCTAAGTAGGACAAGACAGAGCGATCGAGAAATTGCGTGCACATCGGGGAAAGTGACTGACAGATATGAGCATGCAAAACAAACTCATCCTGCTTTGTACTTTCTTTTCAAATGTCTCAAGCTGAGATACTACACTCATTTCATAGCTCAACTTCATGAAGGAAAGGCGAATATCCGTGTTTCTCAACGGGTTCAGCGATTGCGCGCGTAACCATGCAAATTTCTTTAAAGATGTGGTTAGCTGAAATATAATGTGACTTGTATTTGACTTGTGCACTGCTGTAGTGCTTGTGCTAACTATTTTCAAAAGGGACGTAAACACTTAATGGATCTGAAATTTTTTCGCAAATGTCCGAAGATCGTATATACTGATAAAGGGCTCACTTGGACTCGCTCTGAAACATGTCCTCCACTGCAGAAAGTGTCCATATGAGGGAAGGCCTAAAAATACAGCCAGTTGCCTATAGTCGAGAGGTGAGTGAATTCTGCTCTCCCCTCGAAGTGAAAAATTCCGGTTTCTCGATATATTGTTTGACTTAGGCAAGGTTTTTTCACTCGCAAACAATGGCGGAGCATGGAACGCAAAGGGGCTCACCTAGTCCCTTATATAACGATAGGCGTAGTGCATATTGTCCAAATCATTTTCCCAGGCAACCGGGCGATGCCAGCTACCTACGGAACTTACTGGCTGCCGCTACTTATTGATTTCCCCAGATGCCATTCGTTTTGTCCTTTCGTAGGTGATTCTGCTTGCTGAACTTTTGAACGGTATTCCCTGTGCAAAGTTGATCAATTTTGATCGACAGGCCGCACAATAAACTTACTTTTCTTTATTTAACGCATACCATCCATAGTTTTTGTGTAAAACTTCTACTATTACCGTGGCGGAAACCGAGGTTACAACACAAGATTGTGCAATTGACTTGTCACCGTAAACTTACGCCAATTAAATGCACTACGCTTCCGAATTCAAGTCGATTTCGTTCTCCCTTCGTTAGGTCTCCATACTATAGTTTGTGGCCAAAATTTGGGTGTTACTATTTTTGAGACATCAGCTTTATTTATTGGCAGAAACAATATACTCCATCGAGATTTGAAGGCTGCCAATATCCTCATCGACAAAAACGGCATCCTCAAGATAGCTGACTTCGGCTTGGCTCGAACAACGGTCGCATCCATTCGTCCGGACCGCCCAACGCGCTACACTACTCGTGTGGTCACACTGTGGTATCGACCACCGGAAATCCTTCTCAACGATCGGCACTATGGCAAGCCGGTTGATCTCTGGGGCGCAGGGTGTATCATGGCCGAGTTATGGACCAAGTATCCAATCATGCAGGTTCGAGTTATTTGGCCTTTCCGTATCACGTCATTTCATCATTTTTCCATCATCATACTGGTTGGTGGCTGTTAGCTGTTTTCTTATCTGTTCCACTGGGTTTGTTTGTCGCGTTTCGATGGTTTTCTTTTGTTTCCTCAACTGCTTTACGACGCTACAACTGTTGCACGAGTTGCACTATACATTGGGTTCTTCTCTGTTAAGCGATCTACCCAGCAGCTGTATAGCTGTTACGGTTGCGACGTAAATTGTATGTGGTCAACTGTCAATTCTAGATTCTGGGCAGTTATTGCAAATACAAGTGCTCAGTGACTTCTCCCAGGAAGTGTAAAAACGTCTCAAAATAGATTAAACACGTGAACAATCAAAATGAGGCATAGGTGAACACTTTGATCAGCTTAGTTACTTGATACTTCTGATCAGTTTGATAAAGCAAATAAATATACTGATGCTCTTTATCGGTAGTCCCCTTCGTGCGTCGGCCGTCTCCAGTCTGTACTCCTAAACTTCATGTCCGGAACCACCACAATAAAACTCAATCCAGAGTCAACTTCCATTGGGTTTCGCCCTGTTTCTATGGTCCTGGGAACCATGCACACAGACTGCGATTGGTAGCCACTTAAACACGGACAAAGTGCTCCATACTGAAAATCGGACGCACAACCAACGCAACCTGCCCCTAAGAGGTTAAAAGATAAAGCGTTCAGCTGTAGCACCCTTTCGGTACCTAGCTGCCATGCCACCCGAAGGAAGCACGAGGGCTTGGATACTGCCAGGTTGCTCAAGCCTAGACAGGGGAAGTCGAGTGGCGGAGGTCGGATTCGGACCACGGACCTTCTGGTCAGTAAATTCTCGCTCTAACCACTTTGGCCACCTCGCCCCCCCTAAGAGGTTACTCAACCTGTAATACGGATTACCTGATTTTTTTTAATACAAACTCAAGTAGCTCCTACGTTCAGATCACTCGGGTAATCAAAAAGGTAGTTCTCTGGTATTTATGTCCTGAGTTTATAATCCGAAACTAGCCACAATCAGACAGGAACTAATTAGAGCAGCTACTTCAACGCAATCTCACCAGTACTTCTTGCTGGTGCGCATAACGGCAGTGTCACGCAGCTTGAGTGACCTCACACTTACTGGTCCTCTTCATCGCCATCATGATTTTCCGTATTGCTTCGTTCCTTTAATTAGCTGGTCCTAGGGTGGCTATCACGACAATTGTGAAATGCAAAAGCCACATTGATTGCTAATGTAGGGGCACTGCCAATTGGAATTGAATCGAATGGGGATACTCAGGATATGCTTAAGATGCAAGCGTGCTATTAACCGCAGCATGTTGCTTTGTAAAGAAGTATATTTAACCGTCTACGGGAGTTAACAAGGTGCGTGACATTTACTAATTTGGCTAGGTTGTGTAGTCAATACGTTTGTAACTCGAGGCCTTATCATTGACTGAACACTGCCTGTTCGTTCCAAATCTCGCTGAGGTCTATCAGATAATGATATGCAGCAGTAGCTCCGGTCTGACTTACTTTGCTCGTTCGCACTGTTCACCCAGTTCGTTAGTGTGGTAGGGGACAGCTAGTAGAGACAGTCATGGTTAGAAACCGAGAACTTTGGTCTTTTCAGAATTGCAATGCTAAACACACAGGCAATGAAAACATTCACCACGGTCGACCGCTCGACGAGATGAAGAAGCGGTGCAAATGCGGCATGATTTTGCTCCCCTTTATGCAACCTCATTCGCTGCATGCGGCCAACGTAGGTGAAGTTGTCGGTAGCTGCGAGTAGATAGTCTGTTTTGTGAAAGTCAAGGTATTTTCGAACTAACGCTTGAAGATTTTGTGTGTGTATTTTTAGTGTCCGAAACGTTTAGTAAAATCTACTCTCCTTTTCAACTCATAAATCCTTCATCCCGGTAATTATTATCGATAGAAGTTCTGCCCAAGTGGAATTAGGGCCTTTTCACCGTATTATCAATCATTACTTTGAAAAATATAAATTAAATCTAGTATCCTCGATGGCTCCCGACGCTGCAGAACACAGCTGTCCACAGATAAATTCCATGCACCAAACTACATGTTTTCTGCTTGAGAGCAGATTCTGAGTACATTCGCTACTGATGGCTTCATGTTGTGGCATGTGATCATGTGGTTTGAAATGAAAGCATTATTACTATTATCCGTCTTCCTATTGTGGAGCTGTTTATTTACCACGATCGTCGTACCGAGAAATATACTGCTTTTCCATTACGACGTGCCTGCTTCGTTCTTAACGCCAGCCTAATTTTATGCCTGTTGCTAGTTCCGTTATATATTCCCTTGTTTTCCAGGGTGATAACGAGCTCAATCAGTTGAATCTTATAATCAATCTTTGCGGTTCAATAACTCCGGAAGTTTGGCCTGGTGTACAACGACTTGAAAGCTTCAGAGAGGCTCGTCTACCTCAGGATATAAAACGGCATGTTCGAGAGAAGCTGACGCCCAAAATTACTTCGTTAGCTGCAGTCGATCTAATTGATCAGCTCTTGGTGCTTGACCCGAGCAAGCGCCTGGATGCGGAACAGGCGCTCTCTCACGATTATTTTTACGAAGATCCTCCTCCGGGCGATTTGCGTTCCTTCTCCAAATCTGGAACGTCCTACCTCGAGTTCTTATCCTCTTCCAACAATCCGCGAGGCCGAGCACCCCCGGCAATGAATCGTGCCGGTGGACCACGTGGACCCGGACAACAAATGAACTATATTGGTGCTCCTGGTATGCCGCATCCGAACCGCCGACCGCCCATGCCCGATGATAGCCTGTATTACGACCGCGTGTTTTGATGACGCGAATTTGCTCTGTATTTTTCTAGATGCACACTGTGTTATGATTCACTTGCTTTTTTGTGCACTGTACAAATATTGTCCTCTACCCTGCCTTCGCGTGGTGCATTTTAAATAAATTTTACACCGTTTTGCCACTTCTTAAACTCTGACTGTGTTCCAGTGTTGATTTTCTGAGCTGGTTTCACATTATTGATCACTACTCCTAAGGTGTTGTGACACAGAAAGTGCCCAGCTTATCGACCCTAGTGCCTACTTTGATTCCTACTGCATTTGCTGCAGTTTCAGCTCCACACAGGGACAGAGTATACTCATAGGCGGTGGCGCATAGGTTGGCTGCGTAATGTACCTGCTAACGGATATGGAGAGCTGTCGCAATCTGCTCACTTTGGAATGTTCAACATCCCGTAGTCTCGAATCGGTAGTAAATTTAACACTCCGAAATCCAGTGCTGAGTAGGTATAATAGCTTCACAGAGATTGAGCACCATGGGTACAGATAACATGGTCACCTAGTCCGTTTTTTGAAATCGACAAGCGTATATGATAAGCAGGCAAACAGCTATTATATCTTCTGCTGAACGGCATCACACTTGAATTTGTCACACAAATAATTTAGGGTGAATGTCACTTGGATTGCTTGAAATAAAGTGAGGCAAACGTTTCCGGCCGCAGACCTCTCCATATAATTGTAAATTTTCTCAATTTCAAGGAGTAGGGAACCACGTTTGGAAGGTTGTATTCGTAGAAAACTCAGTAGTTCCATCTTGAAAAACAATGTTCATTACAATGGATTAACTCGGTATCACTCGACGAGAGAATTCATATTTCGTTGCTGTGTAACTCAGGATTTTCATTCATCTATGTTTGGACGAGAGCAATTTCCAGTTTATTTTATTAAAGACTTTCGACCATATTGACGGCCTAAATCCAGAATTTTACCGGCGTGAAAATGTAATTATCTTCTCTGGGTTTTTCACCTCTTGGATCTATGATACCAATTCTGGACACACCTCGTTCGGATAGCTGGCCTTTATTGTTAGATGCAGCGGATACTTGAGGAGCCCACATGTTATATTTGCGTGGCACAAGTTGACGAATTCTCATTGTGGATGTGAACATCGATGGCGACTGCGTGCGGCGTCTTTTAATTTGTTTATAGCAGTGTATGCCAGTTCTTCGTGTAGCTTTCCAAACAGTCCGGGACCGACGATTTGTGGCACAAGCCACGCAGTGGAAGTAGCTACCTATCTTATTTAAAATAGGTTGGTTGGTCCTACGATAACCAGAGCATATCGATTCGTACCTTGCGTTTCGGTCTCAAGGTGCCATAAATAGACTTCAGCTTTCTGTATATTTCAATACTCTTTTTAGCCCGCGGACTCAATCTTCGCTGCCCTTACGCGCTGTGTTTTTATGAGTCGATTTGCATCACTCTTACTCGGCAAGGTTTATGGACATCGGCATTGTTTACTCGATGGATGGGTGCACTCACAATCAGTTGTGAAAACTCATCATGTAGCGCTACATTCTTCGATCCTCATTAGTTAACACTGTCTGGACTATGCGCGAATACCAGAATGGCTGATCAAACTCTGCGGCATTATTCTTTCAGAATTTCTTCAATCATCGTGATCTGTGGCACAAAGTCGAGATCAGTGCAGAGGGATCCTTATAGCTGGCGCATGGCTGTTGTGTATCTAATGCTTTAGCACCCCGGTTGTTCCGGGCTTATTTGCGGTCCCGGTGAACAACCCACAGTTTTGTAGAATGATGTGCTTCACCCTCTGGCGTTGTCCTCCTAGGTCATAAATATTCATCTCCGACAAGGTTTCTATTCTCTTCAGCAGCGATGTTGAATGTTACAGCTTCTCCTCGTGCAAAGTTTCGACGATTGCTTGACGGTCTTTGTCTGCTAATGGTTCTTGCTCGTAGGATTTTTTGTGGTTCAAAATAAAATCCAGTCAGCATAACAGTTCAACACCTAAGACATTTCCAAACTTACGTTCTAGAGCCGCTATTGAGACATTTCGGGAGGCTCAGGTATCCATCAAGGCACCTACATTCATACCGCTTACAACAGTGGGGCTCAACATGTGTGACAGACTGTTGATCACTTTGATTGCAGGCACTGTGGAATAACTTGTGAATTTATTTTCATCAAGGATTCCTCTACATTGTCACCGTCTGTTTCCGGCTGATGGCTGACCGTAGGCCGAACTAGGTGCCAATGGACGATGCTGCGCCCAACGAAATGGTTCAGGAGGAAGCGGTAGTTGCATATGTGCCGGACCCTTGATCTAGTGGGCCTCCCCCTACAACGCATTTGTGGGCGTTGAGGGTGTCGGCTGATTCAAACTTTTTCAGCTCTTCCCCTGTGGATAGGGCTTAATCTAGTGATACTACAGGGTGGGTGAGGAGCTTACACCGAGTGTACGGCTGAAAAGTGCATTCAATTATTGGGGTTGACGGCCATATGTCTATTACAGACATCTAGAATTCACACGGTGCACATTCTGGGAGACGTGAAGGGGGGAAATCTTGCAAAAAAATCACTAACATTCTTCCGGCCCACCTTGGATCGTGATGAATATATGGGCTTCGGAGCGTTGTGTCTGGACTACAAGCGCAGGTGACTAACGTGGTAGACAACTTCACTCCTTTCCTTTAAACCTGATTGAACGAACATTAAGATTTGCGGTAGTGGGACGCTGCAAACTGGTAAAATGGAAACTTTGGAAGTATTGAAATCACAATCTACATCGTCACACAAGGCCTTGGGATAATGAGAAGTAAGGAAACTTCTAAAGCGAGACTAAATTAACTTGACCTGTAAGCTCGCCTAGTGCAACATTCTTCAGAGAACCTCAAACAGTATAAGTACCTCAATAACCTGGCCAATTAAAAGTCATGCAATACGGCTCTTTGTGTGAAAAGAAACACAGCTAGCAGAAGGAAAAACCGCAAAGCCCCGAGCCTTGCAATTCTCACTGGCGGCGTCAGACGAAAACAGTACTACCTCCAAATCCCATAGATTAAACCAACTTGGGTCGCGAAAATTTAAAAATGCTGGTGTTTTGTAAAACCACAATGCTCTGGCACCTGTCCTGATCAGATCTGAGGCGTACTTTTGGCTAATTTTGTTGGGGTCTTTGGCTAGATTCTGCCGAAGATATTTCAAAGTAGACAGATTTCACTTGCCCTTTGATAACTTCACACAAGGAAGCAGAGCATATTTATGTCAGTGGACTACATACGAATTATCTTTCTTTCAGTAGCTCTTGCCCTCATAGGACTTTCATTTTCGGCTTCATAGATGCACTTTGCGCCACAAACAAACCCCGGAACAACAACCAGCGCGGTTTGTGTGTGGACTGTTGCTGCATGCCCGACCTGAATAATTCGGCTGACGGCTAAATAGGCCTCAAGGATAGGTCTAGTCCCACCGAAACTGACTGTCGTAATATCTCAAATGTGTGTGGTTAGTTAGATCTAAACTTGCTTTTGGCCCATCCCGAATCCCTAGGGATCCCAGACAGCTCCTACCAGCAGTTCATTCGGGATCAGTGTTAACGGAGACTTAGAGACCAAACACAATAGTATGCAGGACTGCGCCGCAAACTATCTGATATCTACACTGACCGTGTGCCACCCTAACATGTTCACCGTTGTCGGTCTGCGAGGAAGACATCAAAGTCTGGTACCCGGTTGTTTGTCTTGAGAACAAAATGAAACAGAATGAAACACATCAGCGGGTATCAGCAAATAAGCCTGAATGTAGCTATGGACTTTTCAGGTAACACATTAGGCACTGACGGGTACATCCCCATCGGTTAGAGCGCACAGTGTCGAAAGTGGCCAGGCCACATGTCGCTAGTGATCTACGTATGCCGCAGTCGACATCTAGGTGTTGACCGAAAATTACAATTATGAGACTGGAGAAGCAATGCCTGTGTCGACTACTTTTGATTTCCTGCAGCCCTTTCGAGCCTCCGTCGAAGTCATCATCCAGGTTAGTTGCCTTCGTTCAGAAATCTATCTCCCAATTTTTGAGTTTATAAAGGACAACAGGCCAATAAATAGATCCCGTGGAGAAAATGACCTAAGATGAACAGCAAATATAAAAACTCGAGCACACACGGTCCACCATTTTTGGCCTAAAACAGAGTATTGTTAGCTATAGAAACACGGAGCCTCAAAATTTAGTCTGAAGCCAGCAGTTACAGCGCATCGGATCTTACAGTTCAAACGACAGAATGTTTCCGCATGGTGATAGTGTTTCGTAACTTCAGTTTCCTTTCTGAACAGCCCGTTATCACTCAGGCAAATAAATCTATTCTAAGGTTCCACTAATCGTGGATGATGCGTTTATGTAGACGGTCAACCGGTGGAACTCGGAGTCCTTTGAGCAAAGTACCTCGTCAGCGGTCTTGCCGCCGCCAATAATTCATCTACATAGCTGCATGCGTTGGTCACGGAAAAGAATGTTCGATAATTCTCATGATATTCTCTGCCTCGCACTGGAGAAAGACATGATAGAAATTGAACGGGTGCCCACGCATTTTCGCGCACCAGGCTATATTGTCCGAGCTCCGAGATATGGGGGAGTCAGGGAAACGATTGAACGCATAATGATTTCTGGCTAGTCATTATTGCAGTTCAGAAAAACAGTGGTACTAAAGAATAATTTCGTGAGAATCCCAACATTGCCAGCTGGGAAGCGAACACTTCATGCAACATTTGTACTGAAAACTTGGTCACAGAATCTTGCAATAAACTGCATGCTGCTCTTTGGATGCCACATGCCCCCATTTTCCGAAAAGGAACCTTCACAAAGTTGACAAATATTTCGCCCAAGCTGACCGTTCCGATGCTTCCTCTGTTCAAGCAGTTGGTTAAGTGAAGCATGCTCGTGCCCGGAACGCTTGGGTATAAACCTTTGTTACGCATAGAAAATGTTAGTGTCTCGTCATCAGGCATAAAAACAGATTAACCATTTAAATGGGAAGAACTAAAATCGCTAAAATGGCATTAAAGCGGTCTACATAAAAAACGATGTTGACGGTCCTTGTTCCTCTTGTATTCCTACCCATGTAATTGTCTTTAATTTTTTGTGTCCCTACGTTCATTACATACATACTGCAAGCATCGAACTGCAACTTATTTATTTTACCGTGAGGACCGAATGTTGTACCAACATTGGTCGTTCCCCGTTTATTTTAGCCTGTCTATCCTACCATCCAGTGTGGATAACCAAGAAGTCATTGGTTGGCTGAGTTACCAGGCTAAATGATATCACTGTCGTTTTGACATTCAGTATAAGCAGACGTAAAGCCAAAATGACTCATCCTGCTTCTTTCTCATGCACTGCTGGTATCTGCTAACTGTTGTTACGCGTACCCATTCATGCACCAGAAAAATGACCCGCCTTTGCTGTAGTGATACCACTAGAGTTTCTTCCGCCACATTCATGACCTTGCTTGCGCCCAAAATGCGTGGTCAAGAACTACACAACCGAGGTTATCAGACAAGCTTTGTCATAATTTTATGCTCTGCAAGTCCACAGAATTCATCACCGGGCTAACTCAAGTCATATAACCGATTTATTACGTTAATGCCCTGTCATGGAGTTCAAACTGTAAGAATTCAAGCAAAAAACAGGCACGTGCTATCTCTGTTTCCGGAGGAGCTGGTTAAGCGGGATCCCAGTGAATCAATTTTCAACCTGCCGTTGCGCCTTCATGTTTCACAGGCGTGCGCATGCGCAGTTGCGAATGAATATTCCTAAGCGTTGTTGTCATATTGGCGATTTACCGATTATCTTGATACACCAATGTTCAGGTACTCAGATCTCGGGTGTGGGTCTTACGCGTACAGGGTTTAGAGAGGTGGTCGGCCTATTATAATTATTTCTAGCATGCACCATTCTTATGACTTGCAAAAATAGGAATGATAAGCGTAGACAAGTAACCGCAGTTAGGATTTGAGGCAGTAGGTACTCGTTTTTTGGTTTGCTTCGGAGAATACATTCAAATTGGTGACAGCGTTCGGAATACCAATCGAACTTGCCTGAAACTGGTAAACTGTGCCACTCGAAAAGCCGTGTTTCTGATTTGTGTGTATCCGAAAGACCGCACATTTTTGTCCACAGCTTCCTGTTTGTGATGACAACAAGTTGAATAATCTATCATTTGCGCTTCTGTGCCTGCGCAGTTTGTTTGCGAGGTACGGCAACGTGACTAAGGAACATTTTCGCAGAAACCGATCGCAACGGTTTGACTGAGTGCTGCCTTGTCCCTTATTCGTTACGACATGATGATGGAAGATTGTGTCCGAGAAAAGTATCCATAATTGTTCTTTGTACGACTTTGACTGATGAAAATAAGCCAGTGTTGAAGGGCCGCAGAGTTGCGGGACACAACCCAGTTGTCATCCCCTGTTCTTTGTCCAGAACTAGAAGTAGTTCAGTGAAATAATGGTAACGACACTTCGATTCCCAGCCTAGTGGCATACCAGCAATTCGTCACTACCCTTGACTGCGACTTCCCCCCAACTCGCTCGTTTACTTGCAACAACGAACTGATTCATTACCTGCTCCAAGCCGCCTCTGCAACAAGTTTGTTCTAAACCACTGAACCTTTTGTTTGCATTTACCTATCTCCGTGGACTTCCAGCTTGCGTCCTCAACAAAGCCAGAAATTTTCTTCGCAGCTCACATTCGGTCCTGTAATTAACCAAATACTCTTTCAGGAAACTTTAACGTCCCGATTCTACAGCAGCACAGTCAGCGAGCACATGGAATTTTACTGCACATTTGATTCTCAGATTCCAGCTACCGTTTTTCTTATTGTAAATATTTCCAACTCACCATCCACTTTCCGTGACGCTGGCCATAAACTAAAGTGTTCACGGTCTTGGAGACTCAGCCGTGGTTTTTAGCTTCGGTTCAGTTTGATCGACCGGATCACTGCAACCCCGCTGCTCCGTTAGATCCGTTGTCCTGTTCCCTTATTTTCGGAAATTCGCGGTTTTCGTATCACCTGCCGGACGCCTTCCTCTCTTTACAAGGTTTTTCCAACATCCTCGAATTGTAAGGGTTCTATCTTGCTTCACCTTGATGAGCTTCCATAGCGAGAAGGAAAATCCTTATATCTGTTTCCTCCACTCATGATTTCAACCAGATTTTGGTCGTGCATTTCAGGCAAGATTTCATTGGCAACGGATGATGCTCACCCTCTGTAATATTGCTACTTTACCGCGCGATAAAACATGCCCTCAAACTCATGAGTCGTGCTCCAATTCTAACTGTGCGATTTCGATCTATGCACGCGGATTAATACTTGCCATCCTGGAATAAACAGTATTACTATCACGACGCATCAGGGAGCAGAATGACCTGCTCAGAAATAAGGAAGCTATCTTCATCTGGGCAACTAGTGGGTTACAAGAAAGTGAGTGAACGAATTGGGAACCGAAATGGGGAACGCTAGTTGTATCTCAGCGCTTATTACTTTTCTGACCGATTGACCAATGGACTGACCGGAACTTCTTTGTGCTTGCACGTGTTTAGACAATTATTTAAGTGAATGAGAAGCAAGCAAGCTGCCAAAGGCTCCCTAAATTTTTACTGGTAAACGTTCAACCGGAAACTCTAACGCTTCATTTGAGGGATTTATACTGCACAAGGCCATGAGAGGAAAAGCGGATACAACTTAATCACAGCAAAATACTGAGTCGACCTACTCTGCCGAATCGTGCCCAACATTCAGTGACGGCAGTGAGCTACAGCTTGAACAGTTAATAAAGTTCTTGAGTTCAGTTACTAACGCTTAGTTCCTGCCATGTTGCCCCAGGGCTTTTGTCACCGATGTTCGCTTCTCCTGATTGTTAAGTCTAGGTAGCCTCCGGTGCCACTGAACTACGCTCAACTGTCAGCTACGGGTTGCTGCAAAAGGGAATCCATCCATAATTGCGTCTGTTTGTAATAATTCACTAGACAATTGTAGGAGAGCTGTCCATCTTTGTTAACGTAGTTTTAATTGTTCGCCGTGCTTTGTGCAACTGTTTGCCGTTCAAACTCGGAGTCCGCAAATTTTTCTACGGAAGCTTTATTGAAAACACAGCATCTGTATATTCGGTCGGATGTGATAAAAAGAATTTCTCGTGGGAAATGGGATTTCCTGTGGGGTATAGAATTCAACGCAGTCCAAGGCTTAGATTCACACCAGAAATTTCTTTGAAACCGCAGTCCGAAGGAAGAATCTTTAACATAACTTGTTGGTATATATTCGGGCCCTTAAAATCTCCACATGTGGATACAGTTTTAATAGAAGTTGTTTAAACAAACTCGAGGTTAATGTGGGCGCGAAATTAATATTTTATTGGCTATCGAAGGCTTTTCACGGATTACTAAACAGGATCGAAGCTTTTCCTCAAGTTTCTCGGGTCGGTTTTGTTCTTGTCGTTTGGTGGCTGTCGGTCATTTGGAAGGCACAAATGAAAAAAGGGTGTATAACTGCACTTTGTCTTCTCAACGCAGGGCAGTATGCTTGTCAGTGTCAGGATTCGCTTAAATAAATGTCTAATAGTGCTTTCAACTGGGTTCTAGAAGGATTGTGGACAACCGTTTGAGGAAAGTTATTTCACGCGGCTATTACCCGAAATGGGAAGAAAAATCGTCCATCGAATATGTGCGCTCTGAGCTTGGAAATCTTCTTACCATGTTTGCGCCGTGTGTTTCCTGGGTCTATGGTGAAAAACCTGTTGGACAAACTTTGTCGGACAGGGCATAAGTAAGAATTAGTTCCCCTCAAGGGCAACGATACTCCAGGGGGAAAAGTTCAAGCACCGCGAGACACGTTTCGTAGTCCACGGATTTCAGTTCGGCAATCATTTACGTAGTGGCTCGCTGGACACGCTCTTTCGTGGGTTCTGAGTAGACAACTTGTTTGACGTAATCAAGGAGCGGTCGGATGTAGGCACTCTAGTGTATTTGGAAGTCCATGCTAGTCGTATGCGCCGTATCATCCGTAAAATGGTGTCTTTTGGGCCAGTTTTTCATGGTTCAGTGAGAAAGACAAGTCTGAAGAGACCCGGATACCCAGATCCTTTCTGGCGTCTAGCTCCATGATGTTTTCTGGTCCTTCCTCACAATGCATAACGAAGGCAATCGCTGAGTCATGACATATAGACGCACTTTACGACGTTCAGGGGAAGGTGCCAGTCAAATGACCACTGCTTTGCAGTGTCTACATCCATTTTAAGGGCACTGGCATTAGGACTTCAGGATTTGAAATCGTAGTTGGCCCGCGCAGTATCTCGCGGGTGCGACGACACGTTGGGTTCAGCCGACGGCTAGACTCACACCCAAAATTTCTCTGAAACCGTGGTTCGAAGGAGGAAAACTTAGCATAGAGTTATAACATTTGATGGTAATTTTTCCGGCGTATGAGATCTTCGCAAACGGCCGCAGTTTTGTTAAAATGAACAATTTTAATAATTTATTGCAGGATACCTCTGCTTCTTCGCGTGAAATACGTGCCATAGGACGTTTACACAATAAAAAATCTCAACATCACAGAATGTATCCACGAACCTTAACGTATCCATCGAACTGCCTTTCTTCACACAACCTTCTCCTGGCTACCCAAATCATTTCTTCCAATTAAAGCTTTGGAGGAACTCGACATTTGTATTTTGGGAAATCTCGGTTCAAACTTAACTATAGTCATGGGTATGTAACCATAATTAAGACTTCACACTCGGAACGTTAGGTCGCTTTCATCTTGGTGTACCATATTTTCGTGCTATATGACTCAGAAAAAGCAGTAGCATCCTATGAACCAACACGTTAACCGGGAAAGTCGAAAAAGTGTCGAGCGATGTCGCCCGGACTTGAACCGCAAGCCACCAGGGACGCTACCCAGGATTACCCCGCTCAGCCACCAAGTCACGGGCCGCCATTGGTGCACATTTCTCTTAAGCAGCTGAGTCTCGAATGCAGGGGTTGTACGTTTCGGTATGGATCACGTGACTAGGACCAGCCAACCATTTGCTTCAGTTTGGCTTGTGCATGAATCGACTTCCCTGAGCACGTAAGTGCGCAGGATGATTTTGTGGGGAATTTAGCTCGTCCAAGTTTTTTCTCATCCAACGCATTTCAAGTCGCTTTGAGAGTACCAGGCGAAACATTTCGATGTTTTCGTCCGCATAGACTCCCAAAAGAGCATCAATTCGCCACTTTTGTATGAAAAAGCCTTCCAACGTTGCAGCAGACATCCCTGCAGACGAAGCCGAAACCGGGGAATTCGTCGCAACTAGTAAGTTCATGGTTGATTGTGTGTACGCGGTAGCACAGGTCGTACTGATTGTCCGGCAAGGTTCCATGTTCGCCGGTACCATGACTGTTTTAGGGTTACTTCCTACTACCTGGAGCACAACCATCCACGCAGCAAGTTTATTTTTGACAGGCGCCATATCAACCGGCGACTGACAAATGATGAATTAAAGGAGTGTTGTACCCTTTTGAAATATGGTGCTTCGTCACCGGAGATTCGGCAGTACGTTACCGACCACTTTGGAAAGGTACTCATTATCAAGGATTTGCGTAACTATCGCGTCAAATGTCGACCCCCATTGTTAAGTAGGTCGTTGGTCACCTTTTAGTCGGTTTCTTAGATGACGTGTCATCCATCATAGCCAAGTTTCGAGAGTGCGGTCGCGTGCTGCTGGTGGAATCGGAGGGTGGCAGATATAGTCACCTGTGCTTTTCTCGAACGTAGCAGATGGCATTCTTTAGACTTTTCCCGGACGTTGTAAACGTTGATGCTACACACGGTACTAACCGTCTTGGGTAAATAAATTTAGAGCCACTGACGTTCGCTGTTATGGTACAAGCTTTATACATTCCTCGTGACGCATGGCATGGGTGTCGGTCGACCCGTAATGTATGCCTTTGTCGAAAACTAGCATTTTGCGCCATTGCGCAAACTGTCAGCTTATTCAAGGATATGATGGGTTGACACTATGAAGTCAAAACGTTCGTCATGGACAAGATGACTTCGCAGATGCGGGCTGCCGAAGCTGTATTCGGTTGCAAGATAATGCTGTGCAATTTTCACGCAAGACAAGCCATCCGGAAGCACGTACGTTTTATTACTTTGGTGTAACTTTTGCGGACAATTTCCAACCGCAGTCGGCACATATTCCACCCCATGGCTCGCTTTGATAATGCAGCGGAGTAACTGTGCACCAAACAATCGTGTAGATTTCGGCACGATTTATAATTCCTGAGGAGAACAGATCCCAGTTTCGTCTCTTATTTGACTGACCCTGGCTCCATATCACTCGAAAGCGGGCCATTCATGCACAACGTGGTTTGGTACAAATAGGGAATGTGGCCAACAATCGCATGGAGAACACGAACGGGCGTTTGAAGAGGCGCGTGCATTACTCAGATAGCCTGGAGCATGCCGTCCAGAAGGTCGCTCATCACAGTGAATGGATAATGCGCGAATATGAAGTGCACACCACTTATTACTGTGACCGCTGAGAAATCCGGGAGGGAGACATTTACGTTCTACGTGTGGTTTCCCGGATGAGGACGTACGCCGCTAATCAGGTAATTTGAGGCCTAATTTCTTAGCATACGCTTTGTAGACCTTGCTTCCGAATCCCGTGATGACGAGGAATTCGTGTGTTTGTAGCTCGAAGGCCTCAATTACCGAATCAATGAACCCATGGCAATTCGCAACAACTATACATTTATCCCTCATCCTGGCAACGGGAATTATGAACCACTAGGTAAGCAAACAACTAAAATTCCATTACATTCAAACGCTTGAATGTTGTTCGTTTCAGGTTCCTTGTCCCGTGAACTGAAACTTAAGAAAATGAAAGATGGAGCGACTACCAATTAAGCTTGTATCAGTGATGCCAATGAATAAAATGCAATTCGCCAATGATGTTTTCGTAAATTCATGGCGGGCGCATCATCAACGCATGGAGTTATGAGTATGGAGCGCCGCCGTTGGCGATTGTATTACGTTGCCGTGCATAGGTGAGGCCCCATTATCTGCGTCGCGAATAGCAGTTACGCTAAGTAGTCGAGGTGAGCGACAGCTCATTGTTTCGGGTAATGGAGGGAGTGGTGGAGAGGGTACAATCAAGAGTAGGAGTTGGGAGTGCGCTATCAAAGTGGGTGGTGATTGCATTCTGACAGGTGATGACCACCTTTGATCATTGGGTTAGTCTATTATGTGTTGCCGCGGTACTATGGTTAGCTACGAGCATGCGTACGGGCCTGGCAGTTACTATAGGTAGCCACCGTAGTTTACTTCGACTACAGTTGTGATGTTCACGGAAGGTGGCAAACACAAAGGGCATCGAGTAATTATGAGTTTGACGATAAATAGCCAAGTTAGGTGACTTCGAGTACAGTTGTGAGTATAACAGGCTGTCAGATTAGGCTATCACCCATAGTTGAGTCCTTGTCTTTACCGGTTGGCATAAATATTGGTCTTTAAGATGTCACTCATAGTTGAAACCTGGTTTCTATAGGCCCGCATAGATACTGGCTTGGTGTTTACTGTAGGTAGCAGGCAGGCACGGCAGTGAAGATCAGTGTTTTACACTGATTTCATGCTCTCCATGATGATATAATTAGCAGAGAGATGTGAGAGCGCGCAAATTTATGGGTATGATGGGCCATCGTTGGCAGTTGAATCAGGACACTTCACATAGCTGAAGCCTACTAAACAGCGTCGCATATAGGCACTGGTGTAGGAGTTTCAGTAAGTATTCAAGGTAGGCGGTATCACGTACAGTTTTGAGTATTAGGTCCATCGTTCGCCATTAGATTATGTATGTATGCACAAGGAAATTGACTCAACAGGTACGATAAATAGACAAGTCAGATGACTTCGAGTACAGTTGTGAGTATAACAGGCTGTCAGATGTGGCTATCACGCATAGCTAAGGCCTTATTTTTACCGATCGGCATATATATTGCGCTGATGTTTACTGCAGCTAGCGAAGACAAGCGGCATCGCGTATAGTTAAGGGTATAAAAGACCGTCATTGACCATCGGATTATGTTACTGTGTGCAGTCTCATTATCAACGTTGCACATAAATGCGGGCCTAGCAGTTACAACAGGTATTCGAGATGAGTGAAAACTAGTAGATATACGAGTACAACGGGCCGTCGTTTCTCATTGGACTGGGCTGCCGCGCATATGTGGGGAACCGTAATCAGCGTCGCGCATAGACACGGATCCAGCAGCTACAATAGATAGTCGAGGTGGGTGACAACGACTACCGTCATCGTGGTGACCACTTTATGGTGGTCACCACCTACAGAAGGTCATAGTTCTAATAGGAAAGACGCCCACAGATATCTCGCATCACTATATAATCTAAAGGCTAGTTATGCATATCTGGGAAAGCGGATCATCCACAGATGGCCATCGCACAGCCACTGCAAGTTTGTGCTGTAATCTAACTTTATTCCACTTATTGGAATATGGAATCCATGAGGAAAATGTTTTGTGAGCAGGTTCGTCGAACAGAAATATCCCATTTGTCAAATCTGAGGTGTCTAAAGCAAACAAACGCCTACGACAGATCCTACACAGTGGCATCTGCATTAAATACTCTTATGATATTATTTCATTCTTCAAGAACGCGAAAATATTCTAAAGTGCAATTTCGTGTTTTATGTCGCCTGAACGGGCAAGAAATGCAAATCGGCGATGCCCAATGATTCACGGATTCACGGATTGATACACAGGATCGAGGCTTTTGCCCAAGTCTCCCGGGTCGGTTTTGTTCTTGTCGGTCAGTGGCTGTCGTTCACCTGAAAGGCACAAGTGAAAAAAGGGTGTAGCACTGCTCTTTATGTTCTCAGCGCGGGGCAGTATGCTCGCCAGCGCGAGGATTCGCATAAATAAATGTCTAATAGTGCTTTAAATTGGGTTCGAGAAGGAGCGTGTACAACCGTCGGAAGAAGGTCATTCCACGGAGCTACTAACCGAAATGAAAATGTTTTGTTTAATGAATGTGTGTGCCCTGAGCTTGAAAATTTTCTTATTATGTCCTCGCCGGGTGTTTGCTGGGCCAACGATGAAAAACCTGTTTACCAAGCTTTGTTCAAACAGGGCGTAAGTAAGAATTAGGTCCCCTCGGAGGCGACGGTACTCCAGGGGAAAGAGATCAAGCGTCGCGAGACGCGTTTCGTAGTCCACGGACTTGAGGCCGGCAACCATTCTCGTGGCGGCCCGCTGGACACGCTCAATGAGGGTAACGTCTTTCGTACGTCCTGAGTAGACAACTTGGTTGGCGTACTCCAGGAGCGGTCTGACGTAGGCCCCATAGAGTATTTGGAAGTCCATGCGAGTAATACGGGAGAAGGTACGTCGGATCATCCGTAAAACGGCGAATGCCTTTTGGGCCGATTTCTCATGGTGTAGTGCGAAGGACAAGTTTGAGGAGACCCAGATGCCTAAATCTTTTTTGGCATCTATCCTCATGATGTTTTCTGGTCCCTTTTCACCATGCATAACAAAGGCATTCGCTGAATCCCCTCCAAACGACACATGGACGCACTTTTCATCATTCAGAGGAAGGTGCCAGTCCAACGACCACTGCTTGACATTTAGCTCACTTAAACAAAATGCTACGTGCAACATGTCACGGGAAGGTGCAAATCGATTAGACTAACTCCCCATTAAATTAGCAACTTCGGAAACCCTATAGATTCGGCGAACTCAATTTCGGTGAGCCAATAGCCTGCGGCCTCCTTGGGCCAGCGGCTCGAGGCACAATGCATTTTTCTGCAAAACCCTTGCCGGCAAAATAAAAACTTCAACGCCAATATATTGCACTTCTCAGCATATATGCTCGCTCTAAAAATCCCCCTCACCTGCCGTCATTTTTTGCGATTTCTTTTAATCAAACTCTTTTGAAAATTATTGGCGCAAATTCAGCATTTAATTTTGTGTGCTATTGCTTTGGAGGTGGCTTCAGAATCGTTCGTTCCTTCACGGCATTTGAGAAGACCTTAAATGAATACATGGAAGATAACTTTGTTGTCTGCTATGGCTTCGGAAGTGGCTTTCGTTGAGAAATTTGTGGGTGCACCGTTTTCATCCTTCACGGCATTCGAGAAGACCTTAAATGAAGGATAACCTTGTGGAATTTGTACGCTCATCTAGTAATCGAAACACCAACGCCATTTTGCGTTACGAATGGGTGTAGTGCAAGTGCAGCAGGCGTCCTCAGAGACTAACGGAAGCCCGGGGAATCCGAAGAAGCTAGTAAGCCGAGCGTATTTTCTAATAAAAAGTACGCAAAGCACCAGCTGTCCAGTGCGATTTTGTCTACGGGGGCAAAGGAACCAACTGGCGGTGACCTCCTTTTTCTTGAACACAGCCACAAACTGTCAGTTTTTGTACGATCGGCTTCCAGTTAATCGACGCCCAACCGAAGACGAGTTGGGCACATGCAAGGCCCTGCTGTAATATCGAACGCTGTCATGTGAGGTGCGGCAGTTTGTGGCGGATGAATTCGGAAAGATTTTTACCACTAAGGATATACACAACTACCGCCGAAAGTGTTGACCGGCTATGTTGAGTAGGCGCCGAATGTTTGGGTTTTATTGTGGCAGATGATATGCCTTCGGTCCTGGCAAAACTTCGGGAGACCGAACGCGTCCTTGTGTGTCAGGCAGAGGAAGTTCACTATATCCACAAATGTTTCTCCTGATGGCAGCAGGTAGCGTTATTCCGACGCTATCCAGATGTAGTAAATGTAGACGGAACGCATTCAAGAAACCGCCTTGGGTAAGTTTTTTGAAGCATCTAATATTCGGCACTTAGATATAAACTGTACACATTCTTGATGACGGACGGCATGGGAACCGGGCGTCCAGTCATGTATGCGTTCGTAGAGAGCAAGCAGTTTGCTCCCATGCGTAAATTGTTCGGCCTATTCAAAGAAATGATGGGCGAAACGTATCCGGTTAAGACCTTTGTAATGGACAAGTTGACGGCGCAAATGCGTGCTGCAAGAGTCGTGTTCGGCTGTGGCGTTATGCGTTGCCACTTTCATGTCCGCAAAGCCATCAAGATGCACGCATGTATCATTTAATATCCATGTAGTTTTGGTCATGGACACATTCTGCGAACAACCGGTACATATTTAACCGCACGGCTCGCCTAGACATTGCTGTACAGTAGGTCTTATGTTCATCGTATTACAGGCACGCAGATTCCGATAAAACCTACAGCTTGTGCGCCGAAACGATTCGCGATTTATTTCCTATCTTTCAGCTCGCTGATTGTACATCACCCGGAAATGGGCCATACACGCACAGTCCGTAATGGTTCATTTCGGTAATGTGACCAAAAACCGATTGGAGAATGTGAACGGCCGCCTTAAAGATCGGGTGCATCACTTCCACACGTTAGAGCATGCCATTCAAAAGGTGTCCAGGCAATCCGAATGGTTCGTGCGGGAGTTTGAGATGCATACGTCGTACCACTGCGACAGGCGGCAAATCCTGGAGGGTGACGCCTACGTTCTAAACGTGGTCTGTCGAATGACGACATGTGCATGCTCTCTGGTTTTGAGGCACTTGGGTCCGCGACCGCCGCGTCCACCGTATGAAAGTGTTGGAACAAACATGGTGTGGTCGAGCTGCGTACACGTTGCACTTGTTCCCAAACCAAAGCCGGCAGCTTTCGACGGCCTTCGTAAGGCCGTCCAGAAAACGCAAAGTTGTGCTTACTATCCGCGAAAGTTAGAAGGCCTTCACTGAGGAGTTATTCATTCGGAAATGCCAACTGACCGGTTACAAACCATTAAACAAGGAAGCAAAACTCTTATCTGCACCTTAGTTACAAAATCTCGACACGAATCTTCTCCCGAACGAGTCTTCCTGGAGACTCATTGCCCCCAATCATTCGTCGGTCAATTGAAAGCAAATGTTACAAAGTGGCCCCACGAATTCCGCAACAAAATTCCATTTTTCAGTCGAAGCAAAGCGAAATTCTGCGAACAACGCATACTACTCGCGTGCCTCCCGATCAGTAGTACCACCGTTACACCCGGTCCACAAACAGGGCGTGTTATGATGTTGACCTGGACCGAAGCACAGAGTCCCAGCACAGTGTGTTCCGGAAGTCTGTGTGTCCCCGTGTTTTCGGGTCCAGAGAGGAACTACTCGACAGCCGTGAGTCAGTTTGACAACTACGACCAAATCTGTAGAGCGCCAGCTAGAGGAAGGAGACGAAGATGATTTCATGTGACCCATCGGCTGAAGGTGGCATTGTGTGAACAGGCATCTACGACAGCATAGTCGCCGCAGTGAATTTTGGGGTAAGTATCTATAACAGTTTGTCGGCCTCACGCCTTATAGTGAGATTTCGATAACCTGAATTATATCTTCCTCTCTTTTCAGGACTTAAACGGCTAAATGAACACTCTTCATGAAGAAGAAAATGCGCCTAACAAAAGGACATATGTACACTTAAAAACGACCAATACATCTCAACATTCAGGGACATCCGTTTTTAGCCTTCTCTCGATTACAGATGGATGGGTGCGCTAGTCGCTTAGGCATCGTGTACCCCTAGCCGCATGTTAGTCGTGCGCGTCGGTTAGGTTCGTTCAACTGTCTGGTATGCTCGACGTAGGTTTTATGCGTCTAGTTAGTTAGGCATCGTGTACCCCTAGCCCCACGTCAGTCGTGTGCGTCGGTTAGGTTCGTTCAGCTGTCCGCTATGATTGACGTATATTCCATGTTCCTAGTCGATGAACCTCGAGGTCTTCCTAGCATAATTCGCAACCTATAATGGAAAACTCTGGTTTTTGTCAGCAAACGTGCACGACGTTCAGAAAATAATTAACGTGCACTACGGAATTTTTACTGGCAACAAAGAATCATCGACTAAAATTTGTTTGCACGAATGTGCCCCCACATATTTTGCATATCCAAAGGCCATTTAGGTTTTAGAATGTTGAGGAATTTTTTCCGGTGGAAAAATGCCTGAAAGTTACGTCTATTTTATGTGAGTCAACGTTTTCCACAATTCGCAGTTCATCACAGTCGATGGTGTTTATTGACCTTGAGAATTCGCTTACTTAAACAAATCGGCAAGGTAAACGATTTTCAATAATACAGGATCATATACATCATACATAGACATTTTACGCTATGAATCGGCAAGTCTGAAACTGCTGTAGATTTCGAGAAATCAAACTCATTATGCGAATAGCCAGCGGCCTCCTTGGGTCAATCATAAGTCTTCGGTTCATACTCCCGCCACCCGGCTTTCAACCATTCCGGATTAGGGTGACGGCGCAAGAAACGTGATCATGGCCACTACATTAATGGACACGAAAGGAGCCAATGGACTCCGAGGAGCTCTTGAATGCTGGAGAAACGAACCAATCAGGACGTTGCATTCCAGTCTTCACGGCGTCTTGTTTCACGTCCACTGCCGACGTTGTTTGCTATTGGGCGCAGCACGTTTTCGACACCGAGATGGAGTTTTCTCACCGGAGCGGTCCACTGAAACAAAGTAATAAAAGGCATAAACTGGAGAAAAAACGATCGGAATCGAAATCGACCACATCGTCGATTACAACAATACGGGTAAGTTAGTTATTCTTGTGTGAGAACCCGACCCACGGCGTCGTCCCCACCATAAATGCTGTTTGTTTGGTTTGTTTTGGACCACCGTTTTTCGGGTTTACAGAAGGGGGATATTGGTTTTGGGTATCTGTCCGTTTTCTTTCATGTGGCGACAGTGAGGTCTTATCCTCATGAATGAAATCACCTAACACACATGCAGACACTTATTCCCTTTTAGAATGGAACTGGCCTGGGGACCACCTCATCAGTCATTCGACTAGTGTAGTCGCCTACTGCGCGGCAAAGTACTAATTGACATGGAACGCACTTCCGGCTGAAGTAGCCCCAAAATATACTGTCACCTCCGAACTGAGGCTGGATAAATTCGACGCTGAACTGTTTGCTGGTTCACTGTGCAGCATCGGTACGATTGCCCCAGAGTTTTGCAGTTTTACATTTCTCTCGAAGATCTTTGATACGGTTTAGTAGGTATTAGCTTCGGGTATGTTCGAGATATGCAGGATTACACTTGGGCATTTGCGTCCAGTTGAGAGCTCTAACAAATACTGTCCCCTGCTCCTCCAAATTAGGTGTTATAACGTGGGTGACGACTTGTCCCCTAGAAGTGTTGGCTGCTCGGACTGTCCCAATCTTCGAGCCAAAGACTTTGGTTGAGGATCCTAGTGGACCTCAAGGTTTCGACGGCGTAGCAGTATTCCATTTCGCATACAGCCATGCGCTACACACTTGCTAACAATCTTATGCTACACCGGCCTTCGCGTTGCGTCGTCAGATGGTCGCTTTAAGTACAGCAGGGTGGGCAAGCAAAAACCGGGCACTACTGGCGCCTCCCGCCTAGTTCCGTTCCGGCGACATCCTATCGACTCATCTTTATAAACTGGCTTTCATTCACTCCCCGTTGCCATTAGTTGCAATATCTACTCCGCCGCCACGGCTACAGGCACTTCAGGGACACGCTTCAAATCGGTTCACTCAGTCCATCTTTCACTAGAACAAACTGGACACCAGACTGCTCTTGTACACACGCCAGATTCGCCTTCTATTGGTGCGTGCTGTCTTTTTGAAACTGGGATTCAAAACTCAAGCACGGTGAATTATGCATTAATTCTTGTTCAACTTTGTCATCGATGAAATAATGAGGCGAACACTGGACGGTTTTCAAAACCCCGGTGTTCAAGTTGTTGCTGGCGAGGGCCTTGTCGATCTAGAGTACGCAGATGACATCGCCCTCATCTTTGAAGACCATAGCGAAGCACAAGCCCTGTTGAATAAACTGACCGCCATCATACCACCATTTGGCATGCGCCTTGCACCTTCAAAGTGCAAAGTCCTGCTTCAAAACGTGCCATCTGCGAACATATCCCTTACAATTCAAGGAGAACCACTGGAGATTGTGGAAAACTTCACATACCTAGGTAGTTGTATTAGCTCTAACGGAAGTGTGTCTGATGAAGTCAGTGCAAA